>NW_026263154.1:0-175358 GCF_947179515.1 Apodemus sylvaticus
GCGAAATTATCTTGTTTTTCCTAAACAACACGTTGTAAGTCGAAAAGCTTTCATGTTGCGTGTATGTCTAAGTGTGTAGCCTCAAAAGAGAAGGCACAGGACAGTTTTCTCTCGAAAGGATATGTAAGAATACCACTTCATAAGGAAATACAGTTTTGCAGAGTAAAGACATATACGTACGCATTGGAAACTCTTTACGAGAAGAAATAACGCATAGTACAAAATTAGCTTGTATCTCCAAAACTACACGTTGTATCTCGAAAAGAATTGTTGTGGCGTGTACGTCTTAACATGTAGCATCTAAAGAGAACCAAAAGGAGAATTTTCTTTTGTCAAAATTTTTCAGAAAATCACGTTTTAAGGAAATCCCGCATCGTGCGAAATTATCTTGTTTTTCCTAAACAACACGTTGTAAGTCGAAAAGCTTTCATGTTGCGTGTATGTCTAAGTGTGTAGCCTCAAAAGAGAAGGCACAGGACAGTTTTCTCTCGAAAGGATATGTAAGAATACCACTTCATAAGGAAATACAGTTTTGCAGAGTACAGACATATAGGTACGCATTGGAAACTCTTTACGAGAAGAAATAACGCATAGTACAAAATTAGCTTGTATCTCCAAAACTACACGTTGTATCTCGAAAAGAATTGTTGTGGCGTGTACGTCTTAACATGTAGCATCTAAAGAGAACCAAAAGGAGAATTTTCTTTCGTCAAAATTTTTCAGAAAATCACGTTTTAAGGAAATCCCGCATCGTGCGAAATTATCTTGTTTTTCCTAAACAACACGTTGTAAGTCGAAAAGCTTTCATGTTGCGTGTATGTCTAAGTGTGTAGCCTCAAAAGAGAAGGCACAGGACAGTTTTCTCTCGAAAGGATATGTAAGAATACCACTTCATAAGGAAATACAGTTTTGCAGAGTAAAGACATATACGTGCGCATTGGAAACTCTTTACGAGAAGAAATAACGCATAGTACAAAATTAGCTTGTATCTCCAAAACTACACGTTGTATCTCGAAAAGAATTGTTGTGGCGTGTACGTCTTAACATGTAGCATCTAAAGAGAACCAAAAGGAGAATTTTCTTTCGTCAAAATTTTTCAGAAAATCACGTTTTAAGGAAATCCCGCATCGTGCGAAATTATCTTGTTTTTCCTAAACAACACGTTGTAAGTCGAAAAGCTTTCATGTTGCGTGTATGTCTAAGTGTGTAGCCTCAAAAGAGAAGGCACAGGACAGTTTTCTCTCGAAAGGATATGTAAGAATACCACTTCATAAGGAAATACAGTTTTGCAGAGTAAAGACATCTACGTACGCATTGGAAACTCTTTACGAGAAGAAATAACGCATAGTACAAAATTAGCTTGTATCTCCAAAACTACACGTTGTATCTCGAAAAGAATTGTTGTGGCGTGTACGTCTTAACATGTAGCATCTAAAGAGAACCAAAAGGAGAATTTTCTTTCGTCAAAATTTTTCAGAAAATCACGTTTTAAGGAAATCCCGCATCGTGCGAAATTATCTTGTTTTTCCTAAACAACACGTTGTAAGTCGAAAAGCTTTCATGTTGCGTGTATGTCTAAGTGTGTAGCCTCAAAAGAGAAGGCACAGGACAGTTTTCTCTCGAAAGGATATGTAAGAATACCACTTCATAAGGAAATACAGTTTTGCAGAGTAAAGACATATACGTGCGCATTGGAAACTCTTTAGGAGAAGAAATAACGCATAGTACAAAATTAGCTTGTATCTCCAAAACTACACGTTGTATCTCGAAAAGAATTGTTGTGGCGTGTACGTCTTAACATGTAGCATCTAAAGAGAACCAAAAGGAGAATTTTCTTTCGTCAAAATTTTTCAGAAAATCACGTTTTAAGGAAATCCCGCATCGTGCGAAATTATCTTGTTTTTCCTAAACAACACGTTGTAAGTCGAAAAGCTTTCATGTTGCGTGTATGTCTAAGTGTGTAGCCTCAAAAGAGAAGGCACAGGACAGTTTTCTCTCGAAAGGATATGTAAGAATACCACTTCATAAGGAAATACAGTTTTGCAGAGTAAAGACATATACGTACGCATTGGAAACTCTTTACGAGAAGAAATAACGCATAGTACAAAATTAGCTTGTATCTCCAAAACTACACGTTGTATCTCGAAAAGAATTGTTGTGGCGTGTACGTCTTAACATGTAGCATCTAAAGAGAACCAAAAGGAGAATTTTCTTTCGTCAAAATTTTTCAGAAAATCACGTTTTAAGGAAATCCCGCATCGTGCGAAATTATCTTGTTTTTCCTAAACAACACGTTGTAAGTCGAAAAGCTTTCATGTTGCGTGTATGTCTAAGTGTGTAGCCTCAAAAGAGAAGGCACAGGACAGTTTTCTCTCGAAAGGATATGTAAGAATACCACTTTATAAGGAAATACAGTTTTGCAGAGTAAATACATATACGTGCGCATTGGAAACTCTTTACGAGAAGAAATAACGCATAGTACAAAATTAGCTTGTATCTCCAAAACTACACGTTGTATCTCGAAAAGAATTGTTGTGGCGTGTACGTCTTAACATGTAGCATCTAAAGAGAACCAAAAGGAGAATTTTCTTTCGTCAAAATTTTTCAGAAAATCACGTTTTAAGGAAATCCCGCATCGTGCGAAATTATCTTGTTTTTCCTAAACAACACGTTGTAAGTCGAAAAGCTTTCATGTTGCGTGTATGTCTAAGTGTGTAGCCTCAAAAGAGAAGGCACAGGACAGTTTTCTCTCGAAAGGATATGTAAGAATACCACTTCATAAGGAAATACAGTTTTGCAGAGTAAAGACATATACGTACGCATTGGAAACTCTTTACGAGAAGAAATAACGCATAGTACAAAATTAGCTTGTATCTCCAAAACTACACGTTGTATCTCGAAAAGAATTGTTGTGGCGTGTACGTCTTAACATGTAGCATCTAAAGAGAACCAAAAGGAGAATTTTCTTTCGTCAAAATTTTTCAGAAAATCACGTTTTAAGGAAATCCCGCATCGTGCGAAATTATCTTGTTTTTCCTAAACAACACGTTGTAAGTCGAAAAGCTTTCATGTTGCGTGTATGTCTACGTGTGTAGCCTCAAAAGAGAAGGCACAGGACAGTTTTCTCTCGAAAGGATATGTAAGAATACCACTTCATAAGGAAATACAGTTTTGCAGAGTAAAGACATATACGTACGCATTGGAAACTCTTTACGAGAAGAAATAACGCATAGTACAAAATTAGCTTGTATCTCCAAAACTACACGTTGTATCTCGAAAAGAATTCTTGTGGCGTGTACGTCTTAACATGTAGCATCTAAAGAGAACCAAAAGGAGAATTTTCTTTCGTCAAAATTTTTCAGAAAATCACGTTTTAAGGAAATCCCGCATCGTGCGAAATTATCTTGTTTTTCCTAAACAACACGTTGTAAGTCGAAAAGCTTTCATGTTGCGTGTATGTCTAAGTGTGTAGCCTCAAAAGAGAAGGCACAGGACAGTTTTCTCTCGAAAGGATATGTAAGAATACCACTTCATAAGGAAATACAGTTTTGCAGAGTAAAGACATATACGTGCGCATTGGAAACTCTATACGAGAAGAAATAACGCATAGTACAAAATTAGCTTGTATCTCCAAAACTACACGTTGTATCTCGAAAAGAATTGTTGTGGCGTGTACGTCTTAACATGTAGCATCTAAAGAGAACCAAAAGGAGAATTTTCTTTCGTCAAAATTTTTCAGAAAATCACGTTTTAAGGAAATCCCGCATCGTGCGAAATTATCTTGTTTTTCCTAAACAACACGTTGTAAGTCGAAAAGCTTTCATGTTGCGTGTATGTCTAAGTGTGTAGCCTCAAAAGAGAAGGCACAGGACAGTTTTCTCTCGAAAGGATATGTAAGAATACCACTTCATAAGGAAATACAGTTTTGCAGAGTAAAGACATATACGTACGCATTGGAAACTCTTTACGAGAAGAAATAACGCATAGTACAAAATTAGCTTGTATCTCCAAAACTACACGTTGTATCTCGAAAAGAATTCTTGTGGCGTGTACGTCTTAACATGTAGCATCTAAAGAGAACCAAAAGGAGAATTTTCTTTCGTCAAAATTTTTCAGAAAATCACGTTTTAAGGAAATCCCGCATCGTGCGAAATTATCTTGTTTTTCCTAAACAACACGTTGTAAGTCGAAAAGCTTTCATGTTGCGTGTATGTCTAAGTGTGTAGCCTCAAAAGAGAAGGCACAGGACAGTTTTCTCTCGAAAGGATATGTAAGAATACCACTTCATAAGGAAATACAGTTTTGCAGAGTAAAGACATATACGTACGCATTGGAAACTCTTTACGAGAAGAAATAACGCATAGTACAAAATTAGCTTGTATCTCCAAAACTACACGTTGTATCTCGAAAAGAATTGTTGTGGCGTGTACGTCTTAACATGTAGCATCTAAAGAGAACCAAAAGGAGAATTTTCTTTCGTCAAAATTTTTCAGAAAATCACGTTTTAAGGAAATCCCGCATCGTGCGAAATTATCTTGTTTTTCCTAAACAACACGTTGTAAGTCGAAAAGCTTTCATGTTGCGTGTATGTCTAAGTGTGTAGCCTCAAAAGAGAAGGCACAGGACAGTTTTCTCTCGAAAGGATATGTAAGAATACCACTTCATAAGGAAATACAGTTTTGCAGAGTAAAGACATATACGTACGCATTGGAAACTCTTTACGAGAAGAAATAACGCATAGTACAAAATTAGCTTGTATCTCCAAAACTACACGTTGTATCTCGAAAAGAATTCTTGTGGCGTGTACGTCTTAACATGTAGCATCTAAAGAGAACCAAAAGGAGAATTTTCTTTCGTCAAAATTTTTCAGAAAAACACGTTTTAAGGAAATCCCGCATCGTGCGAAATTATCTTGTTTTTCCTAAACAACACGTTGTAAGTCGAAAAGCTTTCATGTTGCGTGTATGTCTAAGTGTGTAGCCTCAAAAGAGAAGGCACAGGACAGTTTTCTCTCGAAAGGATATGTAAGAATACCACTTCATAAGGAAATACAGTTTTGCAGAGTAAAGACATATACGTACGCATTGGAAACTCTTTACGAGAAGAAATAACGCATAGTACAAAATTAGCTTGTATCTCCAAAACTACACGTTGTATCTCGAAAAGAATTGTTGTGGCGTGTACGTCTTAACATGTAGCATCTAAAGAGAACCAAAAGGAGAATTTTCTTTCGTCAAAATTTTTCAGAAAATCACGTTTTAAGGAAATCCCGCATCGTGCGAAATTATCTTGTTTTTCCTAAACAACACGTTGTAAGTCGAAAAGCTTTCATGTTGCGTGTATGTCTAAGTGTGTAGCCTCAAAAGAGAAGGCACAGGACAGTTTTCTCTCGAAAGGATATGTAAGAATACCACTTCATAAGGAAATACAGTTTTGCAGAGTAAAGACATATACGTACGCATTGGAAACTCTTTACGAGAAGAAATAACGCATAGTACAAAATTAGCTTGTATCTCCAAAACTACACGTTGTATCTCGAAAAGAATTGTTGTGGCGTGTACGTCTTAACATGTAGCATCTAAAGAGAACCAAAAGGAGAATTTTCTTTCGTCAAAATTTTTCAGAAAATCACGTTTTAAGGAAATCCCGCATCGTGCGAAATTATCTTGTTTTTCCTAAACAACACGTTGTAAGTCGAAAAGCTTTCATGTTGCGTGTATGTCTAAGTGTGTAGCCTCAAAAGAGAAGGCACAGGACAGTTTTCTCTCGAAAGGATATGTAAGAATACCACTTCATAAGGAAATACAGTTTTGCAGAGTAAAGACATATACGTACGCATTGGAAACTCTTTACGAGAAGAAATAACGCATAGTACAAAATTAGCTTGTATCTCCAAAACTACACGTTGTATCTCGAAAAGAATTGTTGTGGCGTGTACGTCTTAACATGTAGCATCTAAAGAGAACCAAAAGGAGAATTTTCTTTCGTCAAAATTTTTCAGAAAATCACGTTTTAAGGAAATCCCGCATCGTGCGAAATTATCTTGTTTTTCCTAAACAACACGTTGTAAGTCGAAAAGCTTTCATGTTGCGTGTATGTCTAAGTGTGTAGCCTCAAAAGAGAAGGCACAGGACAGTTTTCTCTCGAAAGGATATGTAAGAATACCACTTCATAAGGAAATACAGTTTTGCAGAGTAAAGACATATACGTACGCATTGGAAACTCTTTACGAGAAGAAATAACGCATAGTACAAAATTAGCTTGTATCTCCAAAACTACACGTTGTATCTCGAAAAGAATTGTTGTGGCGTGTACGTCTTAACATGTAGCATCTAAAGAGAACCAAAAGGAGAATTTTCTTTCGTCAAAATTTTTCAGAAAATCACGTTTTAAGGAAATCCCGCATCGTGCGAAATTATCTTGTTTTTCCTAAACAACACGTTGTAAGTCGAAAAGCTTTCATGTTGCGTGTATGTCTACGTGTGTAGCCTCAAAAGAGAAGGCACAGGACAGTTTTCTCTCGAAAGGATATGTAAGAATACCACTTCATAAGGAAATACAGTTTTGCAGAGTAAAGACATATACGTACGCATTGGAAACTCTTTACGAGAAGAAATAACGCATAGTACAAAATTAGCTTGTATCTCCAAAACTACACGTTGTATCTCGAAAAGAATTGTTGTGGCGTGTACGTCTTAACATGTAGCATCTAAAGAGAACCAAAAGGAGAATTTTCTTTCGTCAAAATTTTTCAGAAAATCACGTTTTAAGGAAATCCCGCATCGTGCGAAATTATCTTGTTTTTCCTAAACAACACGTTGTAAGTCGAAAAGCTTTCATGTTGCGTGTATGTCTAAGTGTGTAGCCTCAAAAGAGAAGGCACAGGACAGTTTTCTCTCGAAAGGATATGTAAGAATACCACTTCATAAGGAAATACAGTTTTGCAGAGTAAAGACATATACGTGCGCATTGGAAACTCTTTACGAGAAGAAATAACGCATAGTACAAAATTAGCTTGTATCTCCAAAACTACACGTTGTATCTCGAAAAGAATTGTTGTGGCGTGTACGTCTTAACATGTAGCATCTAAAGAGAACCAAAAGGAGAATTTTCTTTCGTCAAAATTTTTCAGAAAATCACGTTTTAAGGAAATCCCGCATCGTGCGAAATTATCTTGTTTTTCCTAAACAACACGTTGTAAGTCGAAAAGCTTTCATGTTGCGTGTATGTCTAAGTGTGTAGCCTCAAAAGAGAAGGCACAGGACAGTTTTCTCTCGAAAGGATATGTAAGAATACCACTTCATAAGGAAATACAGTTTTGCAGAGTAAAGACATATACGTACGCATTGGAAACTCTTTACGAGAAGAAATAACGCATAGTACAAAATTAGCTTGTATCTCCAAAACTACACGTTGTATCTCGAAAAGAATTGTTGTGGCGTGTACGTCTTAACATGTAGCATCTAAAGAGAACCAAAAGGAGAATTTTCTTTCGTCAAAATTTTTCAGAAAATCACGTTTTAAGGAAATCCCGCATCGTGCGAAATTATCTTGTTTTTCCTAAACAACACGTTGTAAGTCGAAAAGCTTTCATGTTGCGTGTATGTCTAAGTGTGTAGCCTCAAAAGAGAAGGCACAGGACAGTTTTCTCTCGAAAGGATATGTAAGAATACCACTTCATAAGGAAATACAGTTTTGCAGAGTAAAGACATATACGTGCGCATTGGAAACTCTTTACGAGAAGAAATAACGCATAGTACAAAATTAGCTTGTATCTCCAAAACTACACGTTGTATCTCGAAAAGAATTGTTGTGGCGTGTACGTCTTAACATGTAGCATCTAAAGAGAACCAAAAGGAGAATTTTCTTTCGTCAAAATTTTTCAGAAAATCACGTTTTAAGGAAATCCCGCATCGTGCGAAATTATCTTGTTTTTCCTAAACAACACGTTGTAAGTCGAAAAGCTTTCATGTTGCGTGTATGTCTAAGTGTGTAGCCTCAAAAGAGAAGGCACAGGACAGTTTTCTCTCGAAAGGATATGTAAGAATACCACTTCATAAGGAAATACAGTTTTGCAGAGTAAAGACATATACGTACGCATTGGAAACTCTTTACGAGAAGAAATAACGCATAGTACAAAATTAGCTTGTATCTCCAAAACTACACGTTGTATCTCGAAAAGAATTGTTGTGGCGTGTACGTCTTAACATGTAGCATCTAAAGAGAACCAAAAGGAGAATTTTCTTTCGTCAAAATTTTTCAGAAAATCACGTTTTAAGGAAATCCCGCATCGTGCGAAATTATCTTGTTTTTCCTAAACAACACGTTGTAAGTCGAAAAGCTTTCATGTTGCGTGTATGTCTAAGTGTGTAGCCTCAAAAGAGAAGGCACAGGACAGTTTTCTCTCGAAAGGATATGTAAGAATACCACTTCATAAGGAAATACAGTTTTGCAGAGTAAAGACATATACGTACGCATTGGAAACTCTTTACGAGAAGAAATAACGCATAGTACAAAATTAGCTTGTATCTCCAAAACTACACGTTGTATCTCGAAAAGAATTGTTGTGGCGTGTACGTCTTAACATGTAGCATCTAAAGAGAACCAAAAGGAGAATTTTCTTTCGTCAAAATTTTTCAGAAAATCACGTTTTAAGGAAATCCCGCATCGTGCGAAATTATCTTGTTTTTCCTAAACAACACGTTGTAAGTCGAAAAGCTTTCATGTTGCGTGTATGTCTAAGTGTGTAGCCTCAAAAGAGAAGGCACAGGACAGTTTTCTCTCGAAAGGATATGTAAGAATACCACTTCATAAGGAAATACAGTTTTGCAGAGTAAAGACATATACGTACGCATTGGAAACTCTTTACGAGAAGAAATAACGCATAGTACAAAATTAGCTTGTATCTCCAAAACTACACGTTGTATCTCGAAAAGAATTGTTGTGGCGTGTACGTCTTAACATGTAGCATCTAAAGAGAACCAAAAGGAGAATTTTCTTTCGTCAAAATTTTTCAGAAAATCACGTTTTAAGGAAATCCCGCATCGTGCGAAATTATCTTGTTTTTCCTAAACAACACGTTGTAAGTCGAAAAGCTTTCATGTTGCGTGTATGTCTACGTGTGTAGCCTCAAAAGAGAAGGCACAGGACAGTTTTCTCTCGAAAGGATATGTAAGAATACCACTTCATAAGGAAATACAGTTTTGCAGAGTAAAGACATATACGTACGCATTGGAAACTCTTTACGAGAAGAAATAACGCATAGTACAAAATTAGCTTGTATCTCCAAAACTACACGTTGTATCTCGAAAAGAATTCTTGTGGCGTGTACGTCTTAACATGTAGCATCTAAAGAGAACCAAAAGGAGAATTTTCTTTCGTCAAAATTTTTCAGAAAATCACGTTTTAAGGAAATCCCGCATCGTGCGAAATTATCTTGTTTTTCCTAAACAACACGTTGTAAGTCGAAAAGCTTTCATGTTGCGTGTATGTCTAAGTGTGTAGCCTCAAAAGAGAAGGCACAGGACAGTTTTCTCTCGAAAGGATATGTAAGAATACCACTTCATAAGGAAATACAGTTTTGCAGAGTAAAGACATATACGTACGCATTGGAAACTCTTTACGAGAAGAAATAACGCATAGTACAAAATTAGCTTGTATCTCCAAAACTACACGTTGTATCTCGAAAAGAATTGTTGTGGCGTGTACGTCTTAACATGTAGCATCTAAAGAGAACCAAAAGGAGAATTTTCTTTCGTCAAAATTTTTCAGAAAATCACGTTTTAAGGAAATCCCGCATCGTGCGAAATTATCTTGTTTTTCCTAAACAACACGTTGTAAGTCGAAAAGCTTTCATGTTGCGTGTATGTCTAAGTGTGTAGCCTCAAAAGAGAAGGCACAGGACAGTTTTCTCTCGAAAGGATATGTAAGAATACCACTTCATAAGGAAATACAGTTTTGCAGAGTAAAGACATATACGTACGCATTGGAAACTCTTTACGAGAAGAAATAACGCATAGTACAAAATTAGCTTGTATCTCCAAAACTACACGTTGTATCTCGAAAAGAATTGTTGTGGCGTGTACGTCTTAACATGTAGCATCTAAAGAGAACCAAAAGGAGAATTTTCTTTCGTCAAAATTTTTCAGAAAATCACGTTTTAAGGAAATCCCGCATCGTGCGAAATTATCTTGTTTTTCCTAAACAACACGTTGTAAGTCGAAAAGCTTTCATGTTGCGTGTATGTCTAAGTGTGTAGCCTCAAAAGAGAAGGCACAGGACAGTTTTCTCTCGAAAGGATATGTAAGAATACCACTTCATAAGGAAATACAGTTTTGCAGAGTAAAGACATATACGTACGCATTGGAAACTCTTTACGAGAAGAAATAACGCATAGTACAAAATTAGCTTGTATCTCCAAAACTACACGTTGTATCTCGAAAAGAATTGTTGTGGCGTGTACGTCTTAACATGTAGCATCTAAAGAGAACCAAAAGGAGAATTTTCTTTCGTCAAAATTTTTCAGAAAATCACGTTTTAAGGAAATCCCGCATCGTGCGAAATTATCTTGTTTTTCCTAAACAACACGTTGTAAGTCGAAAAGCTTTCATGTTGCGTGTATGTCTAAGTGTGTAGCCTCAAAAGAGAAGGCACAGGACAGTTTTCTCTCGAAAGGATATGTAAGAATACCACTTCATAAGGAAATACAGTTTTGCAGAGTAAAGACATATACGTGCGCATTGGAAACTCTTTACGAGAAGAAATAACGCATAGTACAAAATTAGCTTGTATCTCCAAAACTACACGTTGTATCTCGAAAAGAATTGTTGTGGCGTGTACGTCTTAACATGTAGCATCTAAAGAGAACCAAAAGGAGAATTTTCTTTCGTCAAAATTTTTCAGAAAATCACGTTTTAAGGAAATCCCGCATCGTGCGAAATTATCTTGTTTTTCCTAAACAACACGTTGTAAGTCGAAAAGCTTTCATGTTGCGTGTATGTCTAAGTGTGTAGCCTCAAAAGAGAAGGCACAGGACAGTTTTCTCTCGAAAGGATATGTAAGAATACCACTTCATAAGGAAATACAGTTTTGCAGAGTAAAGACATATACGTACGCATTGGAAACTCTTTACGAGAAGAAATAACGCATAGTACAAAATTAGCTTGTATCTCCAAAACTACACGTTGTATCTCGAAAAGAATTGTTGTGGCGTGTACGTCTTAACATGTAGCATCTAAAGAGAACCAAAAGGAGAATTTTCTTTCGTCAAAATTTTTCAGAAAATCACGTTTTAAGGAAATCCCGCATCGTGCGAAATTATCTTGTTTTTCCTAAACAACACGTTGTAAGTCGAAAAGCTTTCATGTTGCGTGTATGTCTAAGTGTGTAGCCTCAAAAGAGAAGGCACAGGACAGTTTTCTCTCGAAAGGATATGTAAGAATACCACTTCATAAGGAAATACAGTTTTGCAGAGTAAAGACATATACGTGCGCATTGGAAACTCTTTACGAGAAGAAATAACGCATAGTACAAAATTAGCTTGTATCTCCAAAACTACACGTTGTATCTCGAAAAGAATTGTTGTGGCGTGTACGTCTTAACATGTAGCATCTAAAGAGAACCAAAAGGAGAATTTTCTTTCGTCAAAATTTTTCAGAAAATCACGTTTTAAGGAAATCCCGCATCGTGCGAAATTATCTTGTTTTTCCTAAACAACACGTTGTAAGTCGAAAAGCTTTCATGTTGCGTGTATGTCTAAGTGTGTAGCCTCAAAAGAGAAGGCACAGGACAGTTTTCTCTCGAAAGGATATGTAAGAATACCACTTCATAAGGAAATACAGTTTTGCAGAGTAAAGACATATACGTACGCATTGGAAACTCTTTACGAGAAGAAATAACGCATAGTACAAAATTAGCTTGTATCTCCAAAACTACACGTTGTATCTCGAAAAGAATTGTTGTGGCGTGTACGTCTTAACATGTAGCATCTAAAGAGAACCAAAAGGAGAATTTTCTTTCGTCAAAGTTTTTCAGAAAATCACGTTTTAAGGAAATCCCGCATCGTGCGAAATTATCTTGTTTTTCCTAAACAACACGTTGTAAGTCGAAAAGCTTTCATGTTGCGTGTATGTCTAAGTGTGTAGCCTCAAAAGAGAAGGCACAGGACAGTTTTCTCTCGAAAGGATATGTAAGAATACCACTTCATAAGGAAATACAGTTTTGCAGAGTAAAGACATATACGTACGCATTGGAAACTCTTTACGAGAAGAAATAACGCATAGTACAAAATTAGCTTGTATCTCCAAAACTACACGTTGTATCTCGAAAAGAATTGTTGTGGCGTGTACGTCTTAACATGTAGCATCTAAAGAGAACCAAAAGGAGAATTTTCTTTCGTCAAAATTTTTCAGAAAATCACGTTTTAAGGAAATCCCGCATCGTGCGAAATTATCTTGTTTTTCCTAAACAACACGTTGTAAGTCGAAAAGCTTTCATGTTGCGTGTATGTCTACGTGTGTAGCCTCAAAAGAGAAGGCACAGGACAGTTTTCTCTCGAAAGGATATGTAAGAATACCACTTCATAAGGAAATACAGTTTTGCAGAGTAAAGACATATACGTACGCATTGGAAACTCTTTACGAGAAGAAATAACGCATAGTACAAAATTAGCTTGTATCTCCAAAACTACACGTTGTATCTCGAAAAGAATTGTTGTGGCGTGTACGTCTTAACATGTAGCATCTAAAGAGAACCAAAAGGAGAATTTTCTTTCGTCAAAATTTTTCAGAAAATCACGTTTTAAGGAAATCCCGCATCGTGCGAAATTATCTTGTTTTTCCTAAACAACACGTTGTAAGTCGAAAAGCTTTCATGTTGCGTGTATGTCTAAGTGTGTAGCCTCAAAAGAGAAGGCACAGGACAGTTTTCTCTCGAAAGGATATGTAAGAATACCACTTCATAAGGAAATACAGTTTTGCAGAGTAAAGACATATACGTGCGCATTGGAAACTCTTTATGAGAAGAAATAACGCATAGTACAAAATTAGCTTGTATCTCCAAAACTACACGTTGTATCTCGAAAAGAATTGTTGTGGCGTGTACGTCTTAACATGTAGCATCTAAAGAGAACCAAAAGGAGAATTTTCTTTGTCAAAATTTTTCAGAAAATCACGTTTTAAGGAAATCCCGCATCGTGCGAAATTATCTTGTTTTTCCTAAACAACACGTTGTAAGTCGAAAAGCTTTCATGTTGCGTGTATGTCTAAGTGTGTAGCCTCAAAAGAGAAGGCACAGGACAGTTTTCTCTCGAAAGGATATGTAAGAATACCACTTCATAAGGAAATACAGTTTTGCAGAGTAAAGATATATACGTACGCATTGGAAACTCTTTACGAGAAGAAATAACGCATAGTACAAAATTAGCTTGTATCTCCAAAACTACACGTTGTATCTCGAAAAGAATTGTTGTGGCGTGTACGTCTTAACATGTAGCATCTAAAGAGAACCAAAAGGAGAATTTTCTTTCGTCAAAATTTTTCAGAAAATCACGTTTTAAGGAAATCCCGCATCGTGCGAAATTATCTTGTTTTTCCTAAACAACACGTTGTAAGTCGAAAAGCTTTCATGTTGCGTGTATGTCTAAGTGTGTAGCCTCAAAAGAGAAGGCACAGGACAGTTTTCTCTCGAAAGGATATGTAAGAATACCACTTCATAAGGAAATACAGTTTTGCAGAGTAAAGACATATACGTACGCATTGGAAACTCTTTACGAGAAGAAATAACGCATAGTACAAAATTAGCTTGTATCTCCAAAACTACACGTTGTATCTCGAAAAGAATTGTTGTGGCGTGTACGTCTTAACATGTAGCATCTAAAGAGAACCAAAAGGAGAATTTTCTTTCGTCAAAATTTTTCAGAAAATCACGTTTTAAGGAAATCCCGCATCGTGCAAAATTATCTTGTTTTTCCTAAACAACACGTTGTAAGTCGAAAAGCTTTCATGTTGCGTGTATGTCTAAGTGTGTAGCCTCAAAAGAGAAGGCACAGGACAGTTTTCTCTCGAAAGGATATGTAAGAATACCACTTTATAAGGAAATACAGTTTTGCAGAGTAAATACATATACGTGCGCATTGGAAACTCTTTACGAGAAGAAATAACGCATAGTACAAAATTAGCTTGTATCTCCAAAACTACACGTTGTATCCCGAAAAGAATTGTTGTGGCGTGTACGTCTTAACATGTAGCATCTAAAGAGAACCAAAAGGAGAATTTTCTTTCGTCAAAATTTTTCAGAAAATCACGTTTTAAGGAAATCCCGCATCGTGCGAAATTATCTTGTTTTTCCTAAACAACACGTTGTAAGTCGAAAAGCTTTCATGTTGCGTGTATGTCTAAGTGTGTAGCCTCAAAAGAGAAGGCACAGGACAGTTTTCTCTCGAAAGGATATGTAAGAATACCACTTCATAAGGAAATACAGTTTTGCAGAGTAAAGACATATACGTACGCATTGGAAACTCTTTACGAGAAGAAATAACGCATAGTACAAAATTAGCTTGTATCTCCAAAACTACACGTTGTATCTCGAAAAGAATTGTTGTGGCGTGTACGTCTTAACATGTAGCATCTAAAGAGAACCAAAAGGAGAATTTTCTTTCGTCAAAATTTTTCAGAAAATCACGTTTTAAGGAAATCCCGCATCGTGCGAAATTATCTTGTTTTTCCTAAACAACACGTTGTAAGTCGAAAAGCTTTCATGTTGCGTGTATGTCTAAGTGTGTAGCCTCAAAAGAGAAGGCACAGGACAGTTTTCTCTCGAAAGGATATGTAAGAATACCACTTCATAAGGAAATACAGTTTTGCAGAGTAAAGACATATACGTACGCATTGGAAACTCTTTACGAGAAGAAATAACGCATAGTACAAAATTAGCTTGTATCTCCAAAACTACACGTTGTATCTCGAAAAGAATTGTTGTGGCGTGTACGTCTTAACATGTAGCATCTAAAGAGAACCAAAAGGAGAATTTTCTTTCGTCAAAATTTTTCAGAAAATCACGTTTTAAGGAAATCCCGCATCGTGCGAAATTATCTTGTTTTTCCTAAACAACACGTTGTAAGTCGAAAAGCTTTCATGTTGCGTGTATGTCTAAGTGTGTAGCCTCAAAAGAGAAGGCACAGGACAGTTTTCTCTCGAAAGGATATGTAAGAATACCACTTCATAAGGAAATACAGTTTTGCAGAGTAAAGACATATACGTGCGCATTGGAAACTCTATACGAGAAGAAATAACGCATAGTACAAAATTAGCTTGTATCTCCAAAACTACACGTTGTATCTCGAAAAGAATTGTTGTGGCGTGTACGTCTTAACATGTAGCATCTAAAGAGAACCAAAAGGAGAATTTTCTTTCGTCAAAATTTTTCAGAAAATCACGTTTTAAGGAAATCCCGCATCGTGCGAAATTATCTTGTTTTTCCTAAACAACACGTTGTAAGTCGAAAAGCTTTCATGTTGCGTGTATGTCTAAGTGTGTAGCCTCAAAAGAGAAGGCACAGGACAGTTTTCTCTCGAAAGGATATGTAAGAATACCACTTCATAAGGAAATACAGTTTTGCAGAGTAAAGGCATATACGTACGCATTGGAAACTCTTTACGAGAAGAAATAACGCATAGTACAAAATTAGCTTGTATCTCCAAAACTACACGTTGTATCTCGAAAAGAATTGTTGTGGCGTGTACGTCTTAACATGTAGCATCTAAAGAGAACCAAAAGGAGAATTTTCTTTCGTCAAAATTTTTCAGAAAATCACGTTTTAAGGAAATCCCGCATCGTGCGCAATTATCTTGTTTTTCCTAAACAACACGTTGTAAGTCGAAAAGCTTTCATGTTGCGTGTATGTCTAAGTGTGTAGCCTCAAAAGAGAAGGCACAGGACAGTTTTCTCTCGAAAGGATATGTAAGAATACCACTTCATAAGGAAATACAGTTTTGCAGAGTAAAGACATATACGTACGCATTGGAAACTCTTTACGAGAAGAAATAACGCATAGTACAAAATTAGCTTGTATCTCCAAAACTACACGTTGTATCTCGAAAAGAATTGTTGTGGCGTGTACGTCTTAACATGTAGCATCTAAAGAGAACCAAAAGGAGAATTTTCTTTCGTCAAAATTTTTCAGAAAATCACGTTTTAAGGAAATCCCGCATCGTGCGAAATTATCTTGTTTTTCCTAAACAACACGTTGTAAGTCGAAAAGCTTTCATGTTGCGTGTATGTCTAAGTGTGTAGCCTCAAAAGAGAAGGCACAGGACAGTTTTCTCTCGAAAGGATATGTAAGAATACCACTTCATAAGGAAATACAGTTTTGCAGAGTAAAGACATATACGTACGCATTGGAAACTCTTTAAGAGAAGAAATAACGCATAGTACAAAATTAGCTTGTATCTCCAAAACTACACGTTGTATCTCGAAAAGAATTCTTGTGGCGTGTACGTCTTAACATGTAGCATCTAAAGAGAACCAAAAGGAGAATTTTCTTTCGTCAAAATTTTTCAGAAAATCACGTTTTAAGGAAATCCCGCATCGTGCGAAATTATCTTGTTTTTCCTAAACAACACGTTGTAAGTCGAAAAGCTTTCATGTTGCGTGTATGTCTAAGTGTGTAGCCTCAAAAGAGAAGGCACAGGACAGTTTTCTCTCGAAAGGATATGTAAGAATACCACTTCATAAGGAAATACAGTTTTGCAGAGTAAAGACATATACGTACGCATTGGAAACTCTTTACGAGAAGAAATAACGCATAGTACAAAATTAGCTTGTATCTCCAAAACTACACGTTGTATCTCGAAAAGAATTGTTGTGGCGTGTACGTCTTAACATGTAGCATCTAAAGAGAACCAAAAGGAGAATTTTCTTTCGTCAAAATTTTTCAGAAAATCACGTTTTAAGGAAATCCCGCATCGTGCGAAATTATCTTGTTTTTCCTAAACAACACGTTGTAAGTCGAAAAGCTTTCATGTTGCGTGTATGTCTAAGTGTGTAGCCTCAAAAGAGAAGGCACAGGACAGTTTTCTCTCGAAAGGATATGTAAGAATACCACTTCATAAGGAAATACAGTTTTGCAGAGTAAAGACATATACGTACGCATTGGAAACTCTTTACGAGAAGAAATAACGCATAGTACAAAATTAGCTTGTATCTCCAAAACTACACGTTGTATCTCGAAAAGAATTCTTGTGGCGTGTACGTCTTAACATGTAGCATCTAAAGAGAACCAAAAGGAGAATTTTCTTTCGTCAAAATTTTTCAGAAAATCACGTTTTAAGGAAATCCCGCATCGTGCGAAATTATCTTGTTTTTCCTAAACAACACGTTGTAAGTCGAAAAGCTTTCATGTTGCGTGTATGTCTAAGTGTGTAGCCTCAAAAGAGAAGGCACAGGACAGTTTTCTCTCGAAAGGATATGTAAGAATACCACTTCATAAGGAAATACAGTTTTGCAGAGTAAAGACATATGCGTACGCATTGGAAACTCTTTACGAGAAGAAATAACGCATAGTACAAAATTAGCTTGTATCTCCAAAACTACACGTTGTATCTCGAAAAGAATTGTTGTGGCGTGTACGTCTTAACATGTAGCATCTAAAGAGAACCAAAAGGAGAATTTTCTTTCGTCAAAATTTTTCAGAAAATCACGTTTTAAGGAAATCCCGCATCGTGCGAAATTATCTTGTTTTTCCTAAACAACACGTTGTAAGTCGAAAAGCTTTCATGTTGCGTGTATGTCTAAGTGTGTAGCCTCAAAAGAGAAGGCACAGGACAGTTTTCTCTCGAAAGGATATGTAAGAATACCACTTCATAAGGAAATACAGTTTTGCAGAGTAAAGACATATACGTACGCATTGGAAACTCTTTACGAGAAGAAATAACGCATAGTACAAAATTAGCTTGTATCTCCAAAACTACACGTTGTATCTCGAAAAGAATTCTTGTGGCGTGTACGTCTTAACATGTAGCATCTAAAGAGAACCAAAAGGAGAATTTTCTTTCGTCAAAATTTTTCAGAAAATCACGTTTTAAGGAAATCCCGCATCGTGCGAAATTATCTTGTTTTTCCTAAACAACACGTTGTAAGTCGAAAAGCTTTCATGTTGCGTGTATGTCTAAGTGTGTAGCCTCAAAAGAGAAGGCACAGGACAGTTTTCTCTCGAAAGGATATGTAAGAATACCACTTCATAAGGAAATACAGTTTTGCAGAGTAAAGACATATACGTACGCATTGGAAACTCTTTACGAGAAGAAATAACGCATAGTACAAAATTAGCTTGTATCTCCAAAACTACACGTTGTATCTCGAAAAGAATTGTTGTGGCGTGTACGTCTTAACATGTAGCATCTAAAGAGAACCAAAAGGAGAATTTTCTTTCGTCAAAATTTTTCAGAAAATCACGTTTTAAGGAAATCCCGCATCGTGCGAAATTATCTTGTTTTTCCTAAACAACACGTTGTAAGTCGAAAAGCTTTCATGTTGCGTGTATGTCTAAGTGTGTAGCCTCAAAAGAGAAGGCACAGGACAGTTTTCTCTCGAAAGGATATGTAAGAATACCACTTCATAAGGAAATACAGTTTTGCAGAGTAAAGACATATACGTACGCATTGGAAACTCTTTACGAGAAGAAATAACGCATAGTACAAAATTAGCTTGTATCTCCAAAACTACACGTTGTATCTCGAAAAGAATTGTTGTGGCGTGTACGTCTTAACATGTAGCATCTAAAGAGAACCAAAAGGAGAATTTTCTTTCGTCAAAATTTTTCAGAAAATCACGTTTTAAGGAAATCCCGCATCGTGCGAAATTATCTTGTTTTTCCTAAACAACACGTTGTAAGTCGAAAAGCTTTCATGTTGCGTGTATGTCTAAGTGTGTAGCCTCAAAAGAGAAGGCACAGGACAGTTTTCTCTCGAAAGGATATGTAAGAATACCACTTCATAAGGAAATACAGTTTTGCAGAGTAAAGACATATACGTACGCATTGGAAACTCTTTACGAGAAGAAATAACGCATAGTACAAAATTAGCTTGTATCTCCAAAACTACACGTTGTATCTCGAAAAGAATTGTTGTGGCGTGTACGTCTTAACATGTAGCATCTAAAGAGAACCAAAAGGAGAATTTTCTTTCGTCAAAATTTTTCAGAAAATCACGTTTTAAGGAAATCCCGCATCGTGCGAAATTATCTTGTTTTTCCTAAACAACACGTTGTAAGTCGAAAAGCTTTCATGTTGCGTGTATGTCTAAGTGTGTAGCCTCAAAAGAGAAGGCACAGGACAGTTTTCTCTCGAAAGGATATGTAAGAATACCACTTCATAAGGAAATACAGTTTTGCAGAGTAAAGACATATACGTGCGCATTGGAAACTCTTTACGAGAAGAAATAACGCATAGTACAAAATTAGCTTGTATCTCCAAAACTACACGTTGTATCTCGAAAAGAATTCTTGTGGCGTGTACGTCTTAACATGTAGCATCTAAAGAGAACCAAAAGGAGAATTTTCTTTCGTCAAAATTTTTCAGAAAATCACGTTTTAAGGAAATCCCGCATCGTGCGAAATTATCTTGTTTTTCCTAAACAACACGTTGTAAGTCGAAAAGCTTTCATGTTGCGTGTATGTCTAAGTGTGTAGCCTCAAAAGAGAAGGCACAGGACAGTTTTCTCTCGAAAGGATATGTAAGAATACCACTTCATAAGGAAATACAGTTTTGCAGAGTAAAGACATATACGTACGCATTGGAAACTCTTTACGAGAAGAAATAACGCATAGTACAAAATTAGCTTGTATCTCCAAAACTACACGTTGTATCTCGAAAAGAATTGTTGTGGCGTGTACGTCTTAACATGTAGCATCTAAAGAGAACCAAAAGGAGATTTTTCTTTCGTCAAAATTTTTCAGAAAATCACGTTTTAAGGAAATCCCGCATCGTGCGAAATTATCTTGTTTTTCCTAAACAACACGTTGTAAGTCGAAAAGCTTTCATGTTGCGTGTATGTCTAAGTGTGTAGCCTCAAAAGAGAAGGCACAGGACAGTTTTCTCTCGAAAGGATATGTAAGAATACCACTTCATAAGGAAATACAGTTTTGCAGAGTAAAGACATATACGTGCGCATTGGAAACTCTTTACGAGAAGAAATAACGCATAGTACAAAATTAGCTTGTATCTCCAAAACTACACGTTGTATCTCGAAAAGAATTGTTGTGGCGTGTACGTCTTAACATGTAGCATCTAAAGAGAACCAAAAGGAGAATTTTCTTTCGTCAAAATTTTTCAGAAAATCACGTTTTAAGGAAATCCCGCATCGTGCGAAATTATCTTGTTTTTCCTAAACAACACGTTGTAAGTCGAAAAGCTTTCATGTTGCGTGTATGTCTAAGTGTGTAGCCTCAAAAGAGAAGGCACAGGACAGTTTTCTCTCGAAAGGATATGTAAGAATACCACTTCATAAGGAAATACAGTTTTGCAGAGTAAAGACATATACGTACGCATTGGAAACTCTTTACGAGAAGAAATAACGCATAGTACAAAATTAGCTTGTATCTCCAAAACTACACGTTGTATCTCGAAAAGAATTGTTGTGGCGTGTACGTCTTAACATGTAGCATCTAAAGAGAACCAAAAGGAGAATTTTCTTTCGTCAAAATTTTTCAGAAAATCACGTTTTAAGGAAATCCCGCATCGTGCGAAATTATCTTGTTTTTCCTAAACAACACGTTGTAAGTCGAAAAGCTTTCATGTTGCGTGTATGTCTAAGTGTGTAGCCTCAAAAGAGAAGGCACAGGACAGTTTTCTCTCGAAAGGATATGTAAGAATACCACTTCATAAGGAAATACAGTTTTGCAGAGTAAAGACATATACGTACGCATTGGAAACTCTTTACGAGAAGAAATAACGCATAGTACAAAATTAGCTTGTATCTCCAAAACTACACGTTGTATCTCGAAAAGAATTGTTGTGGCGTGTACGTCTTAACATGTAGCATCTAAAGAGAACCAAAAGGAGAATTTTCTTTCGTCAAAATTTTTCAGAAAATCACGTTTTAAGGAAATCCCGCATCGTGCGCAATTATCTTGTTTTTCCTAAACAACACGTTGTAAGTCGAAAAGCTTTCATGTTGCGTGTATGTCTAAGTGTGTAGCCTCAAAAGAGAAGGCACAGGACAGTTTTCTCTCGAAAGGATATGTAAGAATACCACTTCATAAGGAAATACAGTTTTGCAGAGTAAAGACATATACGTACGCATTGGAAACTCTTTACGAGAAGAAATAACGCATAGTACAAAATTAGCTTGTATCTCCAAAACTACACGTTGTATCTCGAAAAGAATTGTTGTGGCGTGTACGTCTTAACATGTAGCATCTAAAGAGAACCAAAAGGAGAATTTTCTTTCGTCAAAATTTTTCAGAAAATCACGTTTTAAGGAAATCCCGCATCGTGCGAAATTATCTTGTTTTTCCTAAACAACACGTTGTAAGTCGAAAAGCTTTCATGTTGCGTGTATGTCTACGTGTGTAGCCTCAAAAGAGAAGGCACAGGACAGTTTTCTCTCGAAAGGATATGTAAGAATACCACTTCATAAGGAAATACAGTTTTGCAGAGTAAAGACATATACGTACGCATTGGAAACTCTTTACGAGAAGAAATAACGCATAGTACAAAATTAGCTTGTATCTCCAAAACTACACGTTGTATCTCGAAAAGAATTGTTGTGGCGTGTACGTCTTAACATGTAGCATCTAAAGAGAACCAAAAGGAGAATTTTCTTTCGTCAAAATTTTTCAGAAAATCACGTTTTAAGGAAATCCCGCATCGTGCGAAATTATCTTGTTTTTCCTAAACAACACGTTGTAAGTCGAAAAGCTTTCATGTTGCGTGTATGTCTAAGTGTGTAGCCTCAAAAGAGAAGGCACAGGACAGTTTTCTCTCGAAAGGATATGTAAGAATACCACTTCATAAGGAAATACAGTTTTGCAGAGTAAAGACATATACGTGCGCATTGGAAACTCTTTACGAGAAGAAATAACGCATAGTACAAAATTAGCTTGTATCTCCAAAACTACACGTTGTATCTCGAAAAGAATTGTTGTGGCGTGTACGTCTTAACATGTAGCATCTAAAGAGAACCAAAAGGAGAATTTTCTTTCGTCAAAATTTTTCAGAAAATCACGTTTTAAGGAAATCCCGCATCGTGCGAAATTATCTTGTTTTTCCTAAACAACACGTTGTAAGTCGAAAAGCTTTCATGTTGCGTGTATGTCTAAGTGTGTAGCCTCAAAAGAGAAGGCACAGGACAGTTTTCTCTCGAAAGGATATGTAAGAATACCACTTCATAAGGAAATACAGTTTTGCAGAGTAAAGACATATACGTACGCATTGGAAACTCTTTACGAGAAGAAATAACGCATAGTACAAAATTAGCTTGTATCTCCAAAACTACACGTTGTATCTCGAAAAGAATTGTTGTGGCGTGTACGTCTTAACATGTAGCATCTAAAGAGAACCAAAAGGAGAATTTTCTTTCGTCAAAATTTTTCAGAAAATCACGTTTTAAGGAAATCCCGCATCGTGCGAAATTATCTTGTTTTTCCTAAACAACACGTTGTAAGTCGAAAAGCTTTCATGTTGCGTGTATGTCTAAGTGTGTAGCCTCAAAAGAGAAGGCACAGGACAGTTTTCTCTCGAAAGGATATGTAAGAATACCACTTCATAAGGAAATACAGTTTTGCAGAGTAAAGACATATACGTACGCATTGGAAACTCTTTACGAGAAGAAATAACGCATAGTACAAAATTAGCTTGTATCTCCAAAACTACACGTTGTATCTCGAAAAGAATTGTTGTGGCGTGTACGTCTTAACATGTAGCATCTAAAGAGAACCAAAAGGAGATTTTTCTTTCGTCAAAATTTTTCAGAAAATCACGTTTTAAGGAAATCCCGCATCGTGCGAAATTATCTTGTTTTTCCTAAACAACACGTTGTAAGTCGAAAAGCTTTCATGTTGCGTGTATGTCTAAGTGTGTAGCCTCAAAAGAGAAGGCACAGGACAGTTTTCTCTCGAAAGGATATGTAAGAATACCACTTCATAAGGAAATACAGTTTTGCAGAGTAAAGACATATACGTACGCATTGGAAACTCTTTACGAGAAGAAATAACGCATAGTACAAAATTAGCTTGTATCTCCAAAACTACACGTTGTATCTCGAAAAGAATTGTTGTGGCGTGTACGTCTTAACATGTAGCATCTAAAGAGAACCAAAAGGAGAATTTTCTTTCGTCAAAATTTTTCAGAAAATCACGTTTTAAGGAAATCCCGCATCGTGCGAAATTATCTTGTTTTTCCTAAACAACACGTTGTAAGTCGAAAAGCTTTCATGTTGCGTGTATGTCTACGTGTGTAGCCTCAAAAGAGAAGGCACAGGACAGTTTTCTCTCGAAAGGATATGTAAGAATACCACTTCATAAGGAAATACAGTTTTGCAGAGTAAAGACATATACGTACGCATTGGAAACTCTTTACGAGAAGAAATAACGCATAGTACAAAATTAGCTTGTATCTCCAAAACTACACGTTGTATCTCGAAAAGAATTGTTGTGGCGTGTACGTCTTAACATGTAGCATCTAAAGAGAACCAAAAGGAGAATTTTCTTTCGTCAAAATTTTTCAGAAAATCACGTTTTAAGGAAATCCCGCATCGTGCGAAATTATCTTGTTTTTCCTAAACAACACGTTGTAAGTCGAAAAGCTTTCATGTTGCGTGTATGTCTAAGTGTGTAGCCTCAAAAGAGAAGGCACAGGACAGTTTTCTCTCGAAAGGATATGTAAGAATACCACTTCATAAGGAAATACAGTTTTGCAGAGTAAAGACATATACATACGCATTGGAAACTCTTTACGAGAAGAAATAACGCATAGTACAAAATTAGCTTGTATCTCCAAAACTACACGTTGTATCTCGAAAAGAATTGTTGTGGCGTGTACGTCTTAACATGTAGCATCTAAAGAGAACCAAAAGGAGAATTTTCTTTCGTCAAAATTTTTCAGAAAATCACGTTTTAAGGAAATCCCGCATCGTGCGAAATTATCTTGTTTTTCCTAAACAACACGTTGTAAGTCGAAAAGCTTTCATGTTGCGTGTATGTCTAAGTGTGTAGCCTCAAAAGAGAAGGCACAGGACAGTTTTCTCTCGAAAGGATATGTAAGAATACCACTTCATAAGGAAATACAGTTTTGCAGAGTAAAGACATATACGTACGCATTGGAAACTCTTTACGAGAAGAAATAACGCATAGTACAAAATTAGCTTGTATCTCCAAAACTACACGTTGTATCTCGAAAAGAATTGTTGTGGCGTGTACGTCTTAACATGTAGCATCTAAAGAGAACCAAAAGGAGAATTTTCTTTCGTCAAAATTTTTCAGAAAATCACGTTTTAAGGAAATCCCGCATCGTGCGAAATTATCTTGTTTTTCCTAAACAACACGTTGTAAGTCGAAAAGCTTTCATGTTGCGTGTATGTCTACGTGTGTAGCCTCAAAAGAGAAGGCACAGGACAGTTTTCTCTCGAAAGGATATGTAAGAATACCACTTCATAAGGAAATACAGTTTTGCAGAGTAAAGACATATACGTACGCATTGGAAACTCTTTACGAGAAGAAATAACGCATAGTACAAAATTAGCATGTATCTCCAAAACTACACGTTGTATCTCGAAAAGAATTGTTGTGGCGTGTATGTCTTAACATGTAGCATCTAAAGAGAACCAAAAGGAGAATTTTCTTTCTTCAAAATTTTTCAGAAAATCACGTTTTAAGGAAATCCCGCATCGTGCGAAATTATCTTGTTTTTCCTAAACAACACGTTGTAAGTCGAAAAGCTTTCATGTTGCGTGTATGTCTACGTGTGTAGCCTCAAAAGAGAAGGCACAGGACAGTTTTCTCGCGAAAGGATATGTAAGAATACCACTTCATAAGGAAATACAGTTTTGCAGAGTAAAGACATATGCGTACGCATTGGAAACTCTTTACGAGAAGAAATAACACATAGTACAAAATTAGCTTGTATCTCCAAAACTACACGTTGTACCTCGAAAAGAATTGTTGTGGCGTGTACGGCTTAACATGTAGCATCTGAAGAGAACCAAAAGGAGAATTTTCTTTCCTCAAAATTTTTCAGAAAATCACGTTTTAAGGAAATCCCGCATCGTGCGAAATTATCTTGTTTTTCCTAAACAACACGTTGTAAGTCGAAAAGCTTTCATGTTGCGTGTATGTCTACGTGTGTAGCCTCAAAAGAGAAGGCACAGGACAGTTTTCTCTCGAAAGGATATGTAAGAATACCACTTCATAAGGAAATACAGTTTTGCAGAGTAAAGACATATACGTACGCATTGGAAACTCTTTACGAGAAGAAATAACGCATAGTACAAAATTAGCTTGTATCTCCAAAACTACACGTTGTATCTCGAAAAGAATTGTTGTGGCGTGTACGTCTTAACATGTAGCATCTAAAGAGAACCAAAAGGAGAATCTTCTTTCTTCAAAATTTTTCAGAAAATCACGTTTTAAGGAAATCCCGCATCGTGCGAAATTATCTTGTTTTTCCTAAACAACACGTTGTAAGTCGAAAAGCTTTCATGTTGCGTGTATGTCTACGTGTGTAGCCTCAAAAGAGAAGGCACAGGACAGTTTTCTCTCGAAAGGATATGTAAGAATACCACTTCATAAGGAAATACAGTTTTGCAGAGTAAAGACATATACGTACGCATTGGAAACTCTTTACGAGAAGAAATAACGCATAGTACAAAATTAGCTTGTATCTCCAAAACTACACGTTGTATCTCGAAAAGAATTGTTGTGGCGTGTACGTCTTAACATGTAGCATCTAAAGAGAACCAAAAGGAGAATTTTCTTTCGTCAAAATTTTTCAGAAAATCACGTTTTAAGGAAATCCCGCATCGTGCGAAATTATCTTGTTTTTCCTAAACAACACGTTGTAAGTCGAAAAGCTTTCATGTTGCGTGTATGTCTACGTGTGTAGCCTCAAAAGAGAAGGCACAGGACAGTTTTCTCTCGAAAGGATATGTAAGAATACCACTTCATAAGGAAATACAGTTTTGCAGAGTAAAGACATATACGTACGCATTGGAAACTCTTTACGAGAAGAAATAACGCATAGTACAAAATTAGCTTGTATCTCCAAAACTACACGTTGTATCTCGAAAAGAATTGTTGTGGCGTGTACGTCTTAACATGTAGCATCTAAAGAGAACCAAAAGGAGAATTTTCTTTCGTCAAAATTTTTCAGAAAATCACGTTTTAAGGAAATCCCGCATCGTGCGAAATTATCTTGTTTTTCCTAAACAACACGTTGTAAGTCGAAAAGCTTTCATGTTGCGTGTATGTCTACGTGTGTAGCCTCAAAAGAGAAGGCACAGGACAGTTTTCTCTCGAAAGGATATGTAAGAATACCACTTCATAAGGAAATACAGTTTTGCAGAGTAAAGACATATACGTACGCATTGGAAACTCTTTACGAGAAGAAATAACGCATAGTACAAAATTAGCTTGTATCTCCAAAACTACACGTTGTATCTCGAAAAGAATTGTTGTGGCGTGTACGTCTTAACATGTAGCATCTAAAGAGAACCAAAAGGAGAATTTTCTTTCGTCAAAATTTTTCAGAAAATCACGTTTTAAGGAAATCCCGCATCGTGCGAAATTATCTTGTTTTTCCTAAACAACACGTTGTAAGTCGAAAAGCTTTCATGTTGCGTGTATGTCTAAGTGTGTAGCCTCAAAAGAGAAGGCACAGGACAGTTTTCTCTCGAAAGGATATGTAAGAATACCACTTCATAAGGAAATACAGTTTTGCAGAGTAAAGACATATGCGTACGCATTGGAAACTCTTTACGAGAAGAAATAACGCATAGTACAAAATTAGCTTGTATCTCCAAAACTACACGTTGTATCTCGAAAAGAATTGTTGTGGCGTGTACGTCTTAACATGTAGCATCTAAAGAGAACCAAAAGGAGAATTTTCTTTCGTCAAAATTTTTCAGAAAATCACGTTTTAAGGAAATCCCGCATCGTGCGAAATTATCTTGTTTTTCCTAAACAACACGTTGTAAGTCGAAAAGCTTTCATGTTGCGTGTATGTCTAAGTGTGTAGCCTCAAAAGAGAAGGCACAGGACAGTTTTCTCTCGAAAGGATATGTAAGAATACCACTTCATAAGGAAATACAGTTTTGCAGAGTAAAGACATATACGTACGCATTGGAAACTCTTTACGAGAAGAAATAACGCATAGTACAAAATTAGCTTGTATCTCCAAAACTACACGTTGTATCTCGAAAAGAATTGTTGTGGCGTGTACGTCTTAACATGTAGCATCTAAAGAGAACCAAAAGGAGAATTTTCTTTCGTCAAAATTTTTCAGAAAATCACGTTTTAAGGAAATCCCGCATCGTGCGAAATTATCTTGTTTTTCCTAAACAACACGTTGTAAGTCGAAAAGCTTTCATGTTGCGTGTATGTCTAAGTGTGTAGCCTCAAAAGAGAAGGCACAGGACAGTTTTCTCTCGAAAGGATATGTAAGAATACCACTTCATAAGGAAATACAGTTTTGCAGAGTAAAGACATATACGTACGCATTGGAAACTCTTTACGAGAAGAAATAACGCATAGTACAAAATTAGCTTGTATCTCCAAAACTACACGTTGTATCTCGAAAAGAATTGTTGTGGCGTGTACGTCTTAACATGTAGCATCTAAAGAGAACCAAAAGGAGAATTTTCTTTCGTCAAAATTTTTCAGAAAATCACGTTTTAAGGAAATCCCGCATCGTGCGAAATTATCTTGTTTTTCCTAAACAACACGTTGTAAGTCGAAAAGCTTTCATGTTGCGTGTATGTCTAAGTGTGTAGCCTCAAAAGAGAAGGCACAGGACAGTTTTCTCTCGAAAGGATATGTAAGAATACCACTTCATAAGGAAATACAGTTTTGCAGAGTAAAGACATATACGTACGCATTGGAAACTCTTTACGAGAAGAAATAACGCATAGTACAAAATTAGCTTGTATCTCCAAAACTACACGTTGTATCTCGAAAAGAATTGTTGTGGCGTGTACGTCTTAACATGTAGCATCTAAAGAGAACCAAAAGGAGAATTTTCTTTCGTCAAAATTTTTCAGAAAATCACGTTTTAAGGAAATCCCGCATCGTGCGAAATTATCTTGTTTTTCCTAAACAACACGTTGTAAGTCGAAAAGCTTTCATGTTGCGTGTATGTCTAAGTGTGTAGCCTCAAAAGAGAAGGCACAGGACAGTTTTCTCTCGAAAGGATATGTAAGAATACCACTTCATAAGGAAATACAGTTTTGCAGAGTAAAGACATATACGTACGCATTGGAAACTCTTTACGAGAAGAAATAACGCATAGTACAAAATTAGCTTGTATCTCCAAAACTACACGTTGTATCTCGAAAAGAATTGTTGTGGCGTGTACGTCTTAACATGTAGCATCTAAAGAGAACCAAAAGGAGAATTTTCTTTCGTCAAAATTTTTCAGAAAATCACGTTTTAAGGAAATCCCGCATCGTGCGAAATTATCTTGTTTTTCCTAAACAACACGTTGTAAGTCGAAAAGCTTTCATGTTGCGTGTATGTCTAAGTGTGTAGCCTCAAAAGAGAAGGCACAGGACAGTTTTCTCTCGAAAGGATATGTAAGAATACCACTTCATAAGGAAATACAGTTTTGCAGAGTAAAGACATATACGTACGCATTGGAAACTCTTTACGAGAAGAAATAACGCATAGTACAAAATTAGCTTGTATCTCCAAAACTACACGTTGTATCTCGAAAAGAATTGTTGTGGCGTGTACGTCTTAACATGTAGCATCTAAAGAGAACCAAAAGGAGAATTTTCTTTCGTCAAAATTTTTCAGAAAATCACGTTTTAAGGAAATCCCGCATCGTGCGAAATTATCTTGTTTTTCCTAAACAACACGTTGTAAGTCGAAAAGCTTTCATGTTGCGTGTATGTCTACGTGTGTAGCCTCAAAAGAGAAGGCACAGGACAGTTTTCTCTCGAAAGGATATGTAAGAATACCACTTCATAAGGAAATACAGTTTTGCAGAGTAAAGACATATACGTACGCATTGGAAACTCTTTACGAGAAGAAATAACGCATAGTACAATATTAGCATGTATCTCCAAAACTACACGTTGTATCTCGAAAAGAATTGTTGTGGCGTGTATGTCTTAACATGTAGCATCTAAAGAGAACCAAAAGGAGAATTTTCTTTCTTCAAAATTTTTCAGAAAATCACGTTTTAAGGAAATCCCGCATCGTGCGAAATTATCTTGTTTTTCCTAAACAACACGTTGTAAGTCGAAAAGCTTTCATGTTGCGTGTATGTCTACGTGTGTAGCCTCAAAAGAGAAGGCACAGGACAGTTTTCTCGCGAAAGGATATGTAAGAATACCACTTCATAAGGAAATACAGTTTTGCAGAGTAAAGACATATGCGTACGCATTGGAAACTCTTTACGAGAAGAAATAACACATAGTACAAAATTAGCTTGTATCTCCAAAACTACACGTTGTACCTCGAAAAGAATTGTTGTGGCGTGTACGGCTTAACATGTAGCATCTAAAGAGAACCAAAAGGAGAATTTTCTTTCCTCAAAATTTTTCAGAAAATCACGTTTTAAGGAAATCCCGCATCGTGCGAAATTATCTTGTTTTTCCTAAACAACACGTTGTAAGTCGAAAAGCTTTCATGTTGCGTGTATGTCTACGTGTGTAGCCTCAAAAGAGAAGGCACAGGACAGTTTTCTCTCGAAAGGATATGTAAGAATACCACTTCATAAGGAAATACAGTTTTGCAGAGTAAAGACATATACGTACGCATTGGAAACTCTTTACGAGAAGAAATAACGCATAGTACAAAATTAGCTTGTATCTCCAAAACTACACGTTGTATCTCGAAAAGAATTGTTGTGGCGTGTACGTCTTAACATGTAGCATCTAAAGAGAACCAAAAGGAGAATCTTCTTTCTTCAAAATTTTTCAGAAAATCACGTTTTAAGGAAATCCCGCATCGTGCGAAATTATCTTGTTTTTCCTAAACAACACGTTGTAAGTCGAAAAGCTTTCATGTTGCGTGTATGTCTACGTGTGTAGCCTCAAAAGAGAAGGCACAGGACAGTTTTCTCTCGAAAGGATATGTAAGAATACCACTTCATAAGGAAATACAGTTTTGCAGAGTAAAGACATATACGTACGCATTGGAAACTCTTTACGAGAAGAAATAACGCATAGTACAAAATTAGCTTGTATCTCCAAAACTACACGTTGTATCTCGAAAAGAATTGTTGTGGCGTGTACGTCTTAACATGTAGCATCTAAAGAGAACCAAAAGGAGAATTTTCTTTCGTCAAAATTTTTCAGAAAATCACGTTTTAAGGAAATCCCGCATCGTGCGAAATTATCTTGTTTTTCCTAAACAACACGTTGTAAGTCGAAAAGCTTTCATGTTGCGTGTATGTCTACGTGTGTAGCCTCAAAAGAGAAGGCACAGGACAGTTTTCTCTCGAAAGGATATGTAAGAATACCACTTCATAAGGAAATACAGTTTTGCAGAGTAAAGACATATACGTACGCATTGGAAACTCTTTACGAGAAGAAATAACGCATAGTACAAAATTAGCTTGTATCTCCAAAACTACACGTTGTATCTCGAAAAGAATTGTTGTGGCGTGTACGTCTTAACATGTAGCATCTAAAGAGAACCAAAAGGAGAATTTTCTTTCGTCAAAATTTTTCAGAAAATCACGTTTTAAGGAAATCCCGCATCGTGCGAAATTATCTTGTTTTTCCTAAACAACACGTTGTAAGTCGAAAAGCTTTCATGTTGCGTGTATGTCTACGTGTGTAGCCTCAAAAGAGAAGGCACAGGACAGTTTTCTCTCGAAAGGATATGTAAGAATACCACTTCATAAGGAAATACAGTTTTGCAGAGTAAAGACATATACGTACGCATTGGAAACTCTTTACGAGAAGAAATAACGCATAGTACAAAATTAGCTTGTATCTCCAAAACTACACGTTGTATCTCGAAAAGAATTGTTGTGGCGTGTACGTCTTAACATGTAGCATCTAAAGAGAACCAAAAGGAGAATTTTCTTTCGTCAAAATTTTTCAGAAAATCACGTTTTAAGGAAATCCCGCATCGTGCGAAATTATCTTGTTTTTCCTAAACAACACGTTGTAAGTCGAAAAGCTTTCATGTTGCGTGTATGTCTAAGTGTGTAGCCTCAAAAGAGAAGGCACAGGACAGTTTTCTCTCGAAAGGATATGTAAGAATACCACTTCATAAGGAAATACAGTTTTGCAGAGTAAAGACATATACGTACGCATTGGAAACTCTTTACGAGAAGAAATAACGCATAGTACAAAATTAGCTTGTATCTCCAAAACTACACGTTGTATCTCGAAAAGAATTGTTGTGGCGTGTACGTCTTAACATGTAGCATCTAAAGAGAACCAAAAGGAGAATTTTCTTTCGTCAAAATTTTTCAGAAAATCACGTTTTAAGGAAATCCCGCATCGTGCGAAATTATCTTGTTTTTCCTAAACAACACGTTGTAAGTCGAAAAGCTTTCATGTTGCGTGTATGTCTAAGTGTGTAGCCTCAAAAGAGAAGGCACAGGACAGTTTTCTCTCGAAAGGATATGTAAGAATACCACTTCATAAGGAAATACAGTTTTGCAGAGTAAAGACATATACGTACGCATTGGAAACTCTTTACGAGAAGAAATAACGCATAGTACAAAATTAGCTTGTATCTCCAAAACTACACGTTGTATCTCGAAAAGAATTGTTGTGGCGTGTACGTCTTAACATGTAGCATCTAAAGAGAACCAAAAGGAGAATTTTCTTTCGTCAAAATTTTTCAGAAAATCACGTTTTAAGGAAATCCCGCATCGTGCGAAATTATCTTGTTTTTCCTAAACAACACGTTGTAAGTCGAAAAGCTTTCATGTTGCGTGTATGTCTAAGTGTGTAGCCTCAAAAGAGAAGGCACAGGACAGTTTTCTCTCGAAAGGATATGTAAGAATACCACTTCATAAGGAAATACAGTTTTGCAGAGTAAAGACATATACGTACGCATTGGAAACTCTTTACGAGAAGAAATAACGCATAGTACAAAATTAGCTTGTATCTCCAAAACTACACGTTGTATCTCGAAAAGAATTGTTGTGGCGTGTACGTCTTAACATGTAGCATCTAAAGAGAACCAAAAGGAGAATTTTCTTTCGTCAAAATTTTTCAGAAAATCACGTTTTAAGGAAATCCCGCATCGTGCGAAATTATCTTGTTTTTCCTAAACAACACGTTGTAAGTCGAAAAGCTTTCATGTTGCGTGTATGTCTAAGTGTGTAGCCTCAAAAGAGAAGGCACAGGACAGTTTTCTCTCGAAAGGATATGTAAGAATACCACTTCATAAGGAAATACAGTTTTGCAGAGTAAAGACATATACGTACGCATTGGAAACTCTTTACGAGAAGAAATAACGCATAGTACAAAATTAGCTTGTATCTCCAAAACTACACGTTGTATCTCGAAAAGAATTGTTTTGGCGTGTACGTCTTAACATGTAGCATCTAAAGAGAACCAAAAGGAGAATTTTCTTTCGTCAAAATTTTTCAGAAAATCACGTTTTAAGGAAATCCCGCATCGTGCGAAATTATCTTGTTTTTCCTAAACAACACGTTGTAAGTCGAAAAGCTTTCATGTTGCGTGTATGTCTAAGTGTGTAGCCTCAAAAGAGAAGGCACAGGACAGTTTTCTCTCGAAAGGATATGTAAGAATACCACTTCATAAGGAAATACAGTTTTGCAGAGTAAAGACATATACGTACGCATTGGAAACTCTTTACGAGAAGAAATAACGCATAGTACAAAATTAGCTTGTATCTCCAAAACTACACGCTGTATCTCGAAAAGAATTGTTGTGGCGTGTACGTCTTAACATGTAGCATCTAAAGAGAACCAAAAGGAGAATTTTCTTTCGTCAAAATTTTTCAGAAAATCACGTTTTAAGGAAATCCCGCATCGTGCGAAATTATCTTGTTTTTCCTAAACAACACGTTGTAAGTCGAAAAGCTTTCATGTTGCGTGTATGTCTAAGTGTGTAGCCTCAAAAGAGAAGGCACAGGACAGTTTTCTCTCGAAAGGATATGTAAGAATACCACTTCATAAGGAAATACAGTTTTGCAGAGTAAAGACATATACGTACGCATTGGAAACTCTTTACGAGAAGAAATAACGCATAGTACAAAATTAGCTTGTATCTCCAAAACTACACGTTGTATCTCGAAAAGAATTGTTGTGGCGTGTACGTCTTAACATGTAGCATCTAAAGAGAACCAAAAGGAGAATTTTCTTTCGTCAAAATTTTTCAGAAAATCACGTTTTAAGGAAATCTCGCATCGTGCGAAATTATCTTGTTTTTCCTAAACAACACGTTGTAAGTCGAAAAGCTTTCATGTTGCGTGTATGTCTAAGTGTGTAGCCTCAAAAGAGAAGGCACAGGACAGTTTTCTCTCGAAAGGATATGTAAGAATACCACTTCATAAGGAAATACAGTTTTGCAGAGTAAAGACATATACGTACGCATTGGAAACTCTTTACGAGAAGAAATAACGCATAGTACAAAATTAGCTTGTATCTCCAAAACTACACGTTGTATCTCGAAAAGAATTGTTGTGGCGTGTACGTCTTAACATGTAGCATCTAAAGAGAACCAAATGGAGAATTTTCTTTCGTCAAAATTTTTCAGAAAATCACGTTTTAAGGAAATCCCGCATCGTGAGAAATTATCTTGTTTTTCCTAAACAACACGTTGTAAGTCGAAAAGCTTTCATGTTGCGTGTATGTCTAAGTGTGTAGCCTCAAAAGAGAAGGCACAGGACAGTTTTCTCTCGAAAGGATATGTAAGAATACCACTTCATAAGGAAATACAGTTTTGCAGAGTAAAGACATATGCGTACGCATTGGAAACTCTTTACGAGAAGAAATAACGCATAGTACAAAATTAGCTTGTATCTCCAAAACTACACGTTGTATCTCGAAAAGAATTGTTGTGGCGTGTACGTCTTAACATGTAGCATCTAAAGAGAACCAAAAGGAGAATTTTCTTTCGTCAAAATTTTTCAGAAAATCACGTTTTAAGGAAATCCCGCATCGTGCGAAATTATCTTGTTTTTCCTAAACAACACGTTGTAAGTCGAAAAGCTTTCATGTTGCGTGTATGTCTACGTGTGTAGCCTCAAAAGAGAAGGCACAGGACAGTTTTCTCTCGAAAGGATATGTAAGAATACCACTTCATAAGGAAATACAGTTTTGCAGAGTAAAGACATATACGTACGCATTGGAAACTCTTTACGAGAAGAAATAACGCATAGTACAAAATTAGCTTGTATCTCCAAAACTACACGTTGTATCTCGAAAAGAATTGTTGTGGCGTGTACGTCTTAACATGTAGCATCTAAAGAGAACCAAAAGGAGAATTTTCTTTCGTCAAAATTTTTCAGAAAATCACGTTTTAAGGAAATCCCGCATCGTGCGAAATTATCTTGTTTTTCCTAAACAACACGTTGTAAGTCGAAAAGCTTTCATGTTGCGTGTATGTCTAAGTGTGTAGCCTCAAAAGAGAAGGCACAGGACAGTTTTCTCTCGAAAGGATATGTAAGAATACCACTTCATAAGGAAATACAGTTTTGCAGAGTAAAGACATATACGTACGCATTGGAAACTCTTTACGAGAAGAAATAACGCATAGTACAAAATTAGCTTGTATCTCCAAAACTACACGTTGTATCTCGAAAAGAATTGTTGTGGCGTGTACGTCTTAACATGTAGCATCTAAAGAGAACCAAAAGGAGAATTTTCTTTCGTCAAAATTTTTCAGAAAATCACGTTTTAAGGACATCCCGCATCGTGCGAAATTATCTTGTTTTTCCTAAACAACACGTTGTAAGTCGAAAAGCTTTCATGTTGCGTGTATGTCTAAGTGTGTAGCCTCAAAAGAGAAGGCACAGGACAGTTTTCTCTCGAAAGGATATGTAAGAATACCACTTCATAAGGAAATACAGTTTTGCATAGTAAAGACATATACGTACGCATTGGAAACTCTTTACGAGAAGAAATAACGCATAGTACAAAATTAGCTTGTATCTCCAAAACTACACGTTGTATCTCGAAAAGAATTGTTGTGGCGTGTACGTCTTAACATGTAGCATCTAAAGAGAACCAAAAGGAGAATTTTCTTTCGTCAAAATTTTTCAGAAAATCACGTTTTAAGGAAATCCCGCATCGTGCGAAATTATCTTGTTTTTCCTAAACAACACGTTGTAAGTCGAAAAGCTTTCATGTTGCGTGTATGTCTAAGTGTGTAGCCTCAAAAGAGAAGGCACAGGACAGTTTTCTCTCGAAAGGATATGTAAGAATACCACTTCATAAGGAAATACAGTTTTGCAGAGTAAAGACATATACGTACGCATTGGAAACTCTTTACGAGAAGAAATAACGCATAGTACAAAATTAGCTTGTATCTCCAAATCTACACGTTGTATCTCGAAAAGAATTCTTGTGGCGTGTACGTCTTAACATGTAGCATCTAAAGAGAACCAAAAGGAGAATTTTCTTTCGTCAAAATTTTTCAGAAAATCACGTTTTAAGGAAATCCCGCATCGTGCGAAATTATCTTGTTTTTCCTAAACAACACGTTGTAAGTCGAAAAGCTTTCATGTTGCGTGTATGTCTAAGTGTGTAGCCTCAAAAGAGAAGGCACAGGACAGTTTTCTCTCGAAAGGATATGTAAGAATACCACTTCATAAGGAAATACAGTTTTGCAGAGTAAAGACATATACGTACGCATTGGAAACTCTTTACGAGAAGAAATAACGCATAGTACAAAATTAGCTTGTATCTCCAAAACTACACGTTGTATCTCGAAAAGAATTGTTGTGGCGTGTACGTCTTAACATGTAGCATCTAAAGAGAACCAAAAGGAGAATTTTCTTTCGTCAAAATTTTTCAGAAAATCACGTTTTAAGGAAATCCCGCATCGTGCGAAATTATCTTGTTTTTCCTAAACAACACGTTGTAAGTCGAAAAGCTTTCATGTTGCGTGTATGTCTAAGTGTGTAGCCTCAAAAGAGAAGGCACAGGACAGTTTTCTCTCGAAAGGATATGTAAGAATACCACTTCATAAGGAAATAGAGTTTTGCAGAGTAAAGACATATACGTACGCATTGGAAACTCTTTACGAGAAGAAATAACGCATAGTACAAAATTAGCTTGTATCTCCAAAACTACACGTTGTATCTCGAAAAGAATTGTTGTGGCGTGTACGTCTTAACATGTAGCATCTAAAGAGAACCAAAAGGAGAATTTTCTTTCGTCAAAATTTTTCAGAAAATCACGTTTTAAGGAAATCCCGCATCGTGCGAAATTATCTTGTTTTTCCTAAACAACACGTTGTAAGTCGAAAAGCTTTCATGTTGCGTGTATGTCTAAGTGTGTAGCCTCAAAAGAGAAGGCACAGGACAGTTTTCTCTCGAAAGGATATGTAAGAATACCACTTCATAAGGAAATACAGTTTTGCAGAGTAAAGACATATACGTACGCATTGGAAACTCTTTACGAGAAGAAATAACGCATAGTACAAAATTAGCTTGTATCTCCAAAACTACACGCTGTATCTCGAAAAGAATTGTTGTGGCGTGTACGTCTTAACATGTAGCATCTAAAGAGAACCAAAAGGAGAATTTTCTTTCGTCAAAATTTTTCAGAAAATCACGTTTTAAGGAAATCCCGCATCGTGCGAAATTATCTTGTTTTTCCTAAACAACACGTTGTAAGTCGAAAAGCTTTCATGTTGCGTGTATGTCTAAGTGTGTAGCCTCAAAAGAGAAGGCACAGGACAGTATTCTCTCGAAAGGATATGTAAGAATACCACTTCATAAGGAAATACAGTTTTGCAGAGTAAAGACATATACGTACGCATTGGAAACTCTTTACGAGAAGAAATAACGCATAGTACAAAATTAGCTTGTATCTCCAAAACTACACGTTGTATCTCGAAAAGAATTGTTGTGGCGTGTACGTCTTAACATGTAGCATCTAAAGAGAACCAAAAGGAGAATTTTCTTTCGTCAAAATTTTTCAGAAAATCACGTTTTAAGGAAATCTCGCATCGTGCGAAATTATCTTGTTTTTCCTAAACAACACGTTGTAAGTCGAAAAGCTTTCATGTTGCGTGTATGTCTAAGTGTGTAGCCTCAAAAGAGAAGGCACAGGACAGTTTTCTCTCGAAAGGATATGTAAGAATACCACTTCATAAGGAAATACAGTTTTGCAGAGTAAAGACATATACGTACGCATTGGAAACTCTTTACGAGAAGAAATAACGCATAGTACAAAATTAGCTTGTATCTCCAAAACTACACGTTGTATCTCGAAAAGAATTGTTGTGGCGTGTACGTCTTAACATGTAGCATCTAAAGAGAACCAAATGGAGAATTTTCTTTCGTCAAAATTTTTCAGAAAATCACGTTTTAAGGAAATCCCGCATCGTGAGAAATTATCTTGTTTTTCCTAAACAACACGTTGTAAGTCGAAAAGCTTTCATGTTGCGTGTATGTCTAAGTGTGTAGCCTCAAAAGAGAAGGCACAGGACAGTTTTCTCTCGAAAGGATATGTAAGAATACCACTTCATAAGGAAATACAGTTTTGCAGAGTAAAGACATATGCGTACGCATTGGAAACTCTTTACGAGAAGAAATAACGCATAGTACAAAATTAGCTTGTATCTCCAAAACTACACGTTGTATCTCGAAAAGAATTGTTGTGGCGTGTACGTCTTAACATGTAGCATCTAAAGAGAACCAAAAGGAGAATTTTCTTTCGTCAAAATTTTTCAGAAAATCACGTTTTAAGGAAATCCCGCATCGTGCGAAATTATCTTGTTTTTCCTAAACAACACGTTGTAAGTCGAAAAGCTTTCATGTTGCGTGTATGTCTAAGTGTGTAGCCTCAAAAGAGAAGGCACAGGACAGTTTTCTCTCGAAAGGATATGTAAGAATACCACTTCATAAGGAAATACAGTTTTGCAGAGTAAAGACATATACGTACGCATTGGAAACTCTTTACGAGAAGAAATAACGCATAGTACAAAATTAGCTTGTATCTCCAAAACTACACGCTGTATCTCGAAAAGAATTGTTGTGGCGTGTACGTCTTAACATGTAGCATCTAAAGAGAACCAAAAGGAGAATTTTCTTTCGTCAAAATTTTTCAGAAAATCACGTTTTAAGGAAATCCCGCATCGTGAGAAATTATCTTGTTTTTCCTAAACAACACGTTGTAAGTCGAAAAGCTTTCATGTTGCGTGTATGTCTAAGTGTGTAGCCTCAAAAGAGAAGGCACAGGACAGTTTTCTCTCGAAAGGATATGTAAGAATACCACTTCATAAGGAAATACAGTTTTGCAGAGTAAAGACATATACGTACGCATTGGAAACTCTTTACGAGAAGAAATAACGCATAGTACAAAATTAGCTTGTATCTCCAAAACTACACGTTGTATCTCGAAAATAATTGTTGTGGCGTGTACGTCTTAACATGTAGCATCTAAAGAGAACCAAAAGGAGAATTTTCTTTCGTCAAAATTTTTCAGAAAATCACGTTTTAAGGAAATCTCGCATCGTGCGAAATTATCTTGTTTTTCCTAAACAACACGTTGTAAGTCGAAAAGCTTTCATGTTGCGTGTATGTCTAAGTGTGTAGCCTCAAAAGAGAAGGCACAGGACAGTTTTCTCTCGAAAGGATATGTAAGAATACCACTTCATAAGGAAATACAGTTTTGCAGAGTAAAGACATATACGTACGCATTGGAAACTCTTTACGAGAAGAAATAACGCATAGTACAAAATTAGCTTGTATCTCCAAAACTACACGTTGTATCTCGAAAAGAATTGTTGTGGCGTGTACGTCTTAACATGTAGCATCTAAAGAGAACCAAATGGAGAATTTTCTTTCGTCAAAATTTTTCAGAAAATCACGTTTTAAGGAAATCCCGCATCGTGAGAAATTATCTTGTTTTTCCTAAACAACACGTTGTAAGTCGAAAAGCTTTCATGTTGCGTGTATGTCTAAGTGTGTAGCCTCAAAAGAGAAGGCACAGGACAGTTTTCTCTCGAAAGGATATGTAAGAATACCACTTCATAAGGAAATACAGTTTTGCAGAGTAAAGACATATGCGTACGCATTGGAAACTCTTTACGAGAAGAAATAACGCATAGTACAAAATTAGCTTGTATCTCCAAAACTACACGTTGTATCTCGAAAAGAATTGTTGTGGCGTGTACGTCTTAACATGTAGCATCTAAAGAGAACCAAAAGGAGAATTTTCTTTCGTCAAAATTTTTCAGAAAATCACGTTTTAAGGAAATCCCGCATCGTGCGAAATTATCTTGTTTTTCCTAAACAACACGTTGTAAGTCGAAAAGCTTTCATGTTGCGTGTATGTCTACGTGTGTAGCCTCAAAAGAGAAGGCACAGGACAGTTTTCTCTCGAAAGGATATGTAAGAATACCACTTCATAAGGAAATACAGTTTTGCAGAGTAAAGACATATACGTACGCATTGGAAACTCTTTACGAGAAGAAATAACGCATAGTACAAAATTAGCTTGTATCTCCAAAACTACACGTTGTATCTCGAAAAGAATTGTTGTGGCGTGTACGTCTTAACATGTAGCATCTAAAGAGAACCAAAAGGAGAATTTTCTTTCGTCAAAATTTTTCAGAAAATCACGTTTTAAGGAAATCCCGCATCGTGCGAAATTATCTTGTTTTTCCTAAACAACACGTTGTAAGTCGAAAAGCTTTCATGTTGCGTGTATGTCTAAGTGTGTAGCCTCAAAAGAGAAGGCACAGGACAGTTTTCTCTCGAAAGGATATGTAAGAATACCACTTCATAAGGAAATACAGTTTTGCAGAGTAAAGACATATACGTACGCATTGGAAACTCTTTACGAGAAGAAATAACGCATAGTACAAAATTAGCTTGTATCTCCAAAACTACACGTTGTATCTCGAAAAGAATTGTTGTGGCGTGTACGTCTTAACATGTAGCATCTAAAGAGAACCAAAAGGAGAATTTTCTTTCGTCAAAATTTTTCAGAAAATCACGTTTTAAGGAAATCCCGCATCGTGCGAAATTATCTTGTTTTTCCTAAACAACACGTTGTAAGTCGAAAAGCTTTCATGTTGCGTGTATGTCTAAGTGTGTAGCCTCAAAAGAGAAGGCACAGGACAGTTTTCTCTCGAAAGGATATGTAAGAATACCACTTCATAAGGAAATACAGTTTTGCATAGTAAAGACATATACGTACGCATTGGAAACTCTTTACGAGAAGAAATAACGCATAGTACAAAATTAGCTTGTATCTCCAAAACTACACGTTGTATCTCGAAAAGAATTGTTGTGGCGTGTACGTCTTAACATGTAGCATCTAAAGAGAACCAAAAGGAGAATTTTCTTTCGTCAAAATTTTTCAGAAAATCACGTTTTAAGGAAATCCCGCATCGTGCGAAATTATCTTGTTTTTCCTAAACAACACGTTGTAAGTCGAAAAGCTTTCATGTTGCGTGTATGTCTAAGTGTGTAGCCTCAAAAGAGAAGGCACAGGACAGTTTTCTCTCGAAAGGATATGTAAGAATACCACTTCATAAGGAAATACAGTTTTGCAGAGTAAATACATATACGTACGCATTGGAAACTCTTTACGAGAAGAAATAACGCATAGTACAAAATTAGCTTGTATCTCCAAAACTACACGTTGTATCTCGAAAAGAATTGTTGTGGCGTGTACGTCTTAACATGTAGCATCTAAAGAGAACCAAAAGGAGAATTTTCTTTCGTCAAAATTTTTCAGAAAATCACGTTTTAAGGAAATCCCGCATCGTGCGAAATTATCTTGTTTTTCCTAAACAACACGTTGTAAGTCGAAAAGCTTTCATGTTGCGTGTATGTCTAAGTGTGTAGCCTCAAAAGAGAAGGCACAGGACAGTTTTCTCTCGAAAGGATATGTAAGAATACCACTTCATAAGGAAATACAGTTTTGCAGAGTAAAGACATATACGTACGCATTGGAAACTCTTTACGAGAAGAAATAACGCATAGTACAAAATTAGCTTGTATCTCCAAAACTACACGTTGTATCTCGAAAAGAATTCTTGTGGCGTGTACGTCTTAACATGTAGCATCTAAAGAGAACCAAAAGGAGAATTTTCTTTCGTCAAAATTTTTCAGAAAATCACGTTTTAAGGAAATCCCGCATCGTGCGAAATTATCTTGTTTTTCCTAAACAACACGTTGTAAGTCGAAAAGCTTTCATGTTGCGTGTATGTCTAAGTGTGTAGCCTCAAAAGAGAAGGCACAGGACAGTTTTCTCTCGAAAGGATATGTAAGAATACCACTTCATAAGGAAATACAGTTTTGCAGAGTAAAGACATATGCATACGCATTGGAAACTCTTTACGAGAAGAAATAACGCATAGTACAAAATTAGCTTGTATCTCCAAAACTACACGTTGTATCTCGAAAAGAATTGTTGTGGCGTGTACGTCTTAACATGTAGCATCTAAAGAGAACCAAAAGGAGAATTTTCTTTCGTCAAAATTTTTCAGAAAATCACGTTTTAAGGAAATCCCGCATCGTGCGAAATTATCTTGTTTTTCCTAAACAACACGTTGTAAGTCAAAAAGCTTTCATGTTGCGTGTATGTCTAAGTGTGTAGCCTCAAAAGAGAAGGCACAGGACAGTTTTCTCTCGAAAGGATATGTAAGAATACCACTTCATAAGGAAATACAGTTTTGCATAGTAAAGACATATACGTACGCATTGGAAACTCTTTACGAGAAGAAATAACGCATAGTACAAAATTAGCTTGTATCTCCAAAACTACACGTTGTATCTCGAAAAGAATTGTTGTGGCGTGTACGTCTTAACATGTAGCATCTAAAGAGAACCAAAAGGAGAATTTTCTTTCGTCAAAATTTTTCAGAAAATCACGTTTTAAGGAAATCCCGCATCGTGAGAAATTATCTTGTTTTTCCTAAACAACACGTTGTAAGTCGAAAAGCTTTCATGTTGCGTGTATGTCTACGTGTGTAGCCTCAAAAGAGAAGGCACAGGACAGTTTTCTCTCGAAAGGATATGTAAGAATACCACTTCATAAGGAAATACAGTTTTGCAGAGTAAAGACATATACGTACGCATTGGAAACTCTTTAAGAGAAGAAATAACGCATAGTACAAAATTAGCTTGTATCTCCAAAACTACATGTTGTATCTCGAAAAGAATTGTTGTGGCGTGTACGTCTTAACATGTAGCATCTAAAGAGAACCAAAAGGAGAATTTTCTTTCGTCAAAATTTTTCAGAAAATCACGTTTTAAGGAAATCCCGCATCGTGCGAAATTATCTTGTTTTTCCTAAACAACACGTTGTAAGTCGAAAAGCTTTCATGTTGCGTGTATGTCTAAGTGTGTAGCCTCAAAAGAGAAGGCACAGGACAGTTTTCTCTCGAAAGGATATGTAAGAATACCACTTCATAAGGAAATACAGTTTTGCAGAGTAAAGACATATACGTACGCATTGGAAACTCTTTACGAGAAGAAATAACGCATAGTACAAAATTAGCTTGTATCTCCAAAACTACACGTTGTATCTCGAAAAGAATTGTTGTGGCGTGTACGTCTTAACATGTAGCATCTAAAGAGAACCAAATGGAGAATTTTCTTTCGTCAAAATTTTTCAGAAAATCACGTTTTAAGGAAATCCCGCATCGTGCGAAATTATCTTGTTTTTCCTAAACAACACGTTGTAAGTCGAAAAGCTTTCATGTTGCGTGTATGTCTAAGTGTGTAGCCTCAAAAGAGAAGGCACAGGACAGTTTTCTCTCGAAAGGATATGTAAGAATACCACTTCATAAGGAAATACAGTTTTGCAGAGTAAAGACATATGCGTACGCATTGGAAACTCTTTATGAGAAGAAATAACGCATAGTACAAAATTAGCTTGTATCTCCAAAACTACACGTTGTATCTCGAAAAGAATTGTTGTGGCGTGTACGTCTTAACATGTAGCATCTAAAGAGAACCAAAAGGAGAATTTTCTTTCGTCAAAATTTTTCAGAAAATCACGTTTTAAGGAAATCCCGCATCGTGCGAAATTATCTTGTTTTTCCTAAACAACACGTTGTAAGTCGAAAAGCTTTCATGTTGCGTGTATGTCTACGTGTGTAGCCTCAAAAGAGAAGGCACAGGACAGTTTTCTCTCGAAAGGATATGTAAGAATACCACTTCATAAGGAAATACAGTTTTGTAGAGTAAAGACATATACGTACGCATTGGAAACTCTTTACGAGAAGAAATAACGCATAGTAGAAAATTAGCTTGTATCTCCAAAACTACACGTTGTATCTCGAAAAGAATTGTTGTGGCGTGTACGTCTTAACATGTAGCATCTAAAGAGAACCAAAAGGAGAATTTTCTTTCGTCAAAATTTTTCAGAAAATCACGTTTTAAGGAAATCCCGCATCGTGCGAAATTATCTTGTTTTTCCTAAACAACACGTTGTAAGTCGAAAAGCTTTCATGTTGCGTGTATGTCTAAGTGTGTAGCCTCAAAAGAGAAGGCACAGGACAGTTTTCTCTCGAAAGGATATGTAAGAATACCACTTCATAAGGAAATACAGTTTTGCAGAGTAAAGACATATACGTACGCATTGGAAACTCTTTACGAGAAGAAATAACGCATAGTACAAAATTAGCTTGTATCTCCAAAACTACACGTTGTATCTCGAAAAGAATTGTTGTGGCGTGTACGTCTTAACATGTAGCATCTAAAGAGAACCAAAAGGAGAATTTTCTTTCGTCAAAATTTTTCAGAAAATCACGTTTTAAGGAAATCCCGCATCGTGCGAAATTATCTTGTTTTTCCTAAACAACACGTTGTAAGTCGAAAAGCTTTCATGTTGCGTGTATGTCTAAGTGTGTAGCCTCAAAAGAGAAGGCACAGGACAGTTTTCTCTCGAAAGGATATGTAAGAATACCACTTCATAAGGAAATACAGTTTTGCATAGTAAAGACATATACGTACGCATTGGAAACTCTTTACGAGAAGAAATAACGCATAGTACAAAATTAGCTTGTATCTCCAAAACTACACGTTGTATCTCGAAAAGAATTGTTGTGGCGTGTACGTCTTAACATGTAGCATCTAAAGAGAACCAAAAGGAGAATTTTCTTTCGTCAAAATTTTTCAGAAAATCACGTTTTAAGGAAATCCCGCATCGTGCGAAATTATCTTGTTTTTCCTAAACAACACGTTGTAAGTCGAAAAGCTTTCATGTTGCGTGTATGTCTAAGTGTGTAGCTTCAAAAGAGAAGGCACAGGACAGTTTTCTCTCGAAAGGATATGTAAGAATACCACTTCATAAGGAAATACAGTTTTGCAGAGTAAAGACATATACGTACGCATTGGAAACTCTTTACGAGAAGAAATAACGCATAGTACAAAATTAGCTTGTATCTCCAAAACTACACGTTGTATCTCGAAAAGAATTGTTGTGGCGTGTACGTCTTAACATGTAGCATCTAAAGAGAACCAAAAGGAGAATTTTCTTTCGTCAAAATTTTTCAGAAAATCACGTTTTAAGGAAATCCCGCATCGTGCGAAATTATCTTGTTTTTCCTAAACAACACGTTGTAAGTCGAAAAGCTTTCATGTTGCGTGTATGTCTAAGTGTGTAGCCTCAAAAGAGAAGGCACAGGACAGTTTTCTCTCGAAAGGATATGTAAGAATACCACTTCATAAGGAAATACAGTTTTGCAGAGTAAAGACATATACGTACGCATTGGAAACTCTTTACGAGAAGAAATAACGCATAGTACAAAATTAGCTTGTATCTCCAAAACTACACGTTGTATCTCGAAAAGAATTCTTGTGGCGTGTACGTCTTAACATGTAGCATCTAAAGAGAACCAAAAGGAGAATTTTCTTTCGTCAAAATTTTTCAGAAAATCACGTTTTAAGGAAATCCCGCATCGTGCGAAATTATCTTGTTTTTCCTAAACAACACGTTGTAAGTCGAAAAGCTTTCATGTTGCGTGTATGTCTAAGTGTGTAGCCTCAAAAGAGAAGGCACAGGACAGTTTTCTCTCGAAAGGATATGTAAGAATACCACTTCATAAGGAAATACAGTTTTGCAGAGTAAAGACATATACGTACGCATTGGAAACTCTTTACGAGAAGAAATAACGCATAGTACAAAATTAGCTTGTATCTCCAAAACTACACGTTGTATCTCGAAAAGAATTGTTGTGGCGTGTACGTCTTAACATGTAGCATCTAAAGAGAACCAAAAGGAGAATTTTCTTTCGTCAAAATTTTTCAGAAAATCACGTTTTAAGGAAATCCCGCATCGTGCGAAATTATCTTGTTTTTCCTAAACAACACGTTGTAAGTCGAAAAGCTTTCATGTTGCGTGTATGTCTAAGTGTGTAGCCTCAAAAGAGAAGGCACAGGACAGTTTTCTCTCGAAAGGATATGTAAGAATACCACTTCATAAGGAAATAGAGTTTTGCAGAGTAAAGACATATACGTACGCATTGGAAACTCTTTACGAGAAGAAATAACGCATAGTACAAAATTAGCTTGTATCTCCAAAACTACACGTTGTATCTCGAAAAGAATTGTTGTGGCGTGTACGTCTTAACATGTAGCATCTAAAGAGAACCAAAAGGAGAATTTTCTTTCGTCAAAATTTTTCAGAAAATCACGTTTTAAGGAAATCCCGCATCGTGCGAAATTATCTTGTTTTTCCTAAACAACACGTTGTAAGTCGAAAAGCTTTCATGTTGCGTGTATGTCTAAGTGTGTAGCCTCAAAAGAGAAGGCACAGGACAGTTTTCTCTCGAAAGGATATGTAAGAATACCACTTCATAAGGAAATACAGTTTTGCAGAGTAAAGACATATGCGTACGCATTGGAAACTCTTTACGAGAAGAAATAACGCATAGTACAAAATTAGCTTGTATCTCCAAAACTACACGTTGTATCTCGAAAAGAATTGTTGTGGCGTGTACGTCTTAACATGTAGCATCTAAAGAGAACCAAAAGGAGAATTTTCTTTCGTCAAAATTTTTCAGAAAATCACGTTTTAAGGAAATCCCGCATCGTGCGAAATTATCTTGTTTTTCCTAAACAACACGTTGTAAGTCGAAAAGCTTTCATGTTGCGTGTATGTCTAAGTGTGTAGCCTCAAAAGAGAAGGCACAGGACAGTTTTCTCTCGAAAGGATATGTAAGAATACCACTTCATAAGGAAATACAGTTTTGCAGAGTAAAGACATATACGTACGCATTGGAAACTCTTTACGAGAAGAAATAACGCATAGTACAAAATTAGCTTGTATCTCCAAAACTACACGTTGTATCTCGAAAGAATTGTTGTGGCGTGTACGTCTTAACATGTAGCATCTAAAGAGAACCAAAAGGAGAATTTTCTTTCGTCAAAATTTTTCAGAAAATCACGTTTTAAGGAAATCCCGCATCGTGCGAAATTATCTTGTTTTTCCTAAACAACACGTTGTAAGTCGAAAAAGCTTTCATGTTGCGTGTATGTCTAAGTTGTAGCCTCAAAAGAGAAGGCACAGGACAGTTTTCTCTCGAAAGGATATGTAAGAATACCACTTCATAAGGAAATACAGTTTTGCATAGTAAAGACATATACGTACGCATTGGAAACTCTTTACGAGAAGAAATAACGCATAGTACAAAATTAGCTTGTATCTCCAAAACTACACGTTGTATCTCGAAAAGAATTGTTGTGGCGTGTACGTCTTAACATGTAGCATCTAAAGAGAACCAAAAGGAGAATTTTCTTTCGTCAAAATTTTTCAGAAAATCACGTTTTAAGGAAATCCCGCATCGTGAGAAATTATCTTGTTTTTCCTAAACAACACGTTGTAAGTCGAAAAGCTTTCATGTTGCGTGTATGTCTAAGTGTGTAGCCTCAAAAGAGAAGGCACAGGACAGTTTTCTCTCGAAAGGATATGTAAGAATACCACTTCATAAGGAAATACAGTTTTGCAGAGTAACGACATATACGTACGCATTGGAAACTCTTTACGAGAAGAAATAACGCATAGTACAAAATTAGCTTGTATCTCCAAAACTACACGTTGTATCTCGAAAAGAATTGTTGTGGCGTGTACGTCTTAACATATAGCATCTAAAGAGAACCAAAAGGAGAATTTTCTTTCGTCAAAATTTTTCAGAAAATCACGTTTTAAGGAAATCCCGCATCGTGAGAAATTATCTTGTTTTTCCTAAACAACACGTTGTAAGTCGAAAAGCTTTCATGTTGCGTGTATGTCTAAGTGTGTAGCCTCAAAAGAGAAGGCACAGGACAGTTTTCTCTCGAAAGGATATGTAAGAATAGCACTTCATAAGGAAATACAGTTTTGCAGAGTAAAGACATATACGTACGCATTGGAAACTCTTTACGAGAAGAAATAAGGCATAGTACAAAATTAGCTTGTATCTCCAAAACTACACGTTGTATCTCGAAAAGAATTGTTGTGGCGTGTACGTCTTAACATGTAGCATCTAAAGAGAACCAAAAGGAGAATTTTCTTTCGTCAAAATTTTTCAGAAAATCACGTTTTAAGGAAATCCCGCATCGTGCGAAATTATCTTGTTTTTCCTAAACAACACGTTGTTAATAGAAAAGCTTTCATGTTGCGTGTATGTCTACGTGTGTAGCCTCAAAAGAGAAGGCACAGGACAGTTTTCTCTCGAAAGGATATGTAAGAATACCACTTCATAAGGAAATACAGTTTTGCAGAGTAAAGACATATACGTACGCATTGGAAACTCTTTACGAGAAGAAATAACGCATAGTACAAAATTAGCTTGTATCTCCAAAACTACACGTTGTATCTCGAAAAGAATTGTTGTGGCGTGTACGTCTTAACATGTAGCATCTAATGAGAACCAAAAGGAGAATTTTCTTTCGTCAAAATTTTTCAGAAAATCACGTTTTAAGGAAATCCCGCATCGTGCGAAATTATCTTGTTTTTCCTAAACAACACGTTGTAAGTCGAAAAGCTTTCATGTTGCGTGTATGTCTAAGTGTGTAGCCTCAAAAGAGAAGGCACAGGACAGTTTTCTCTCGAAAGGATATGTAAGAATACCACTTCATAAGGAAATACAGTTTTGCAGAGTAAAGACATATACGTACGCATTGGAAACTCTTTACGAGAAGAAATAACGCATAGTACAAAATTAGCTTGTATCTCCAAAACTACACGTTGTATCTCGAAAAGAATTGTTGTGGCGTGTACGTCTTAACATGTAGCATCTAAAGAGAACCAAAAGGAGAATTTTCTTTCGTCAAAATTTTTCAGAAAATCACGTTTTAAGGAAATCCCGCATCGTGCGAAATTATCTTGTTTTTCCTAAACAACACGTTGTAAGTCGAAAAGCTTTCATGTTGCGTGTATGTCTAAGTGTGTAGCCTCAAAAGAGAAGGCACAGGACAGTTTTCTCTCGAAAGGATATGTAAGAATACCACTTCATAAGGAAATACAGTTTTGCAGAGTAACGACATATACGTACGCATTGGAAACTCTTTACGAGAAGAAATAACGCATAGTACAAAATTAGCTTGTATCTCCAAAACTACACGTTGTATCTCGAAAAGAATTGTTGTGGCGTGTACGTCTTAACATGTAGCATCTAAAGAGAACCAAAAGGAGAATTTTCTTTCGTCAAAATTTTTCAGAAAATCACGTTTTAAGGAAATCCCGCATCGTGCGAAATTATCTTGTTTTTCCTAAACAACACGTTGTAAGTCGAAAAGCTTTCATGTTGCGTGTATGTCTAAGTGTGTAGCCTCAAAAGAGAAGGCACAGGACAGTTTTCTCTCGAAAGGATATGTAAGAATACCACTTCATAAGGAAATACAGTTTTGCAGAGTAACGACATATACGTACGCATTGGAAACTCTTTACGAGAAGAAATAACGCATAGTACAAAATTAGCTTGTATCTCCAAAACTACACGTTGTATCTCGAAAAGAATTGTTGTGGCGTGTACGTCTTAACATGTAGCATCTAAAGAGAACCAAAAGGAGAATTTTCTTTCGTCAAAATTTTTCACAAAATCACGTTTTAAGGAAATCCCGCATCGTGCGAAATTATCTTGTTTTTCCTAAACAACACGTTGTAAGTCGAAAAGCTTTCATGTTGCGTGTATGTCTAAGTGTGTAGCCTCAAAAGAGAAGGCACAGGACAGTTTTCTCTCGAAAGGATATGTAAGAATACCACTTCATAAGGAAATACAGTTTTGCATAGTAAAGACATATACGTACGCATTGGAAACTCTTTACGAGAAGAAATAACGCATAGTACAAAATTAGCTTGTATCTCCAAAACTACACGTTGTATCTCGAAAAGAATTGTTGTGGCGTGTACGTCTTAACATGTAGCATCTAAAGAGAACCAAAAGGAGAATTTTCTTTCGTCAAAATTTTTCAGAAAATCACGTTTTAAGGAAATCCCGCATCGTGCGAAATTATCTTGTTTTTCCTAAACAACACGTTGTAAGTCGAAAAGCTTTCATGTTGCGTGTATGTCTAAGTGTGTAGCCTCAAAAGAGAAGGCACAGGACAGTTTTCTCTCGAAAGGATATGTAAGAATACCACTTCATAAGGAAATACAGTTTTGCAGAGTAAAGACATATACGTACGCATTGGAAACTCTTTACGAGAAGAAATAACGCATAGTACAAAATTAGCTTGTATCTCCAAAACTACACGTTGTATCTCGAAAAGAATTGTTGTGGCGTGTACGTCTTAACATGTAGCATCTAAAGAGAACCAAAAGGAGAATTTTCTTTCGTCAAAATTTTTCAGAAAATCACGTTTTAAGGAAATCCCGCATCGTGAGAAATTATCTTGTTTTTCCTAAACAACACGTTGTAAGTCGAAAAGCTTTCATGTTGCGTGTATGTCTAAGTGTGTAGCCTCAAAAGAGAAGGCACAGGACAGTTTTCTCTCGAAAGGATATGTAAGAATACCACTTCATAAGGAAATACAGTTTTGCAGAGTAAAGACATACACGTACGCATTGGAAACTCTTTACGAGAAGAAATAACGCATAGTACAAAATTAGCTTGTTTCTCCAAAACTACACGTTGTATCTCGAAAAGAATTGTTGTGGCGTGTACGTCTTAACATGTAGCATCTAAAGAGAACCAAAAGGAGAATTTTCTTTCGTCAAAATTTTTCACAAAATCACGTTTTAAGGAAATCCCGCATCGTGCGAAATTATCTTGTTTTTCCTAAACAACACGTTGTAAGTCGAAAAGCTTTCATGTTGCGTGTATGTCTAAGTGTGTAGCCTCAAAAGAGAAGGCACAGGACAGTTTTCTCTCGAAAGGATATGTAAGAATACCACTTCATAAGGAAATACAGTTTTGCAGAGTAACGACATATACGTACGCATTGGAAACTCTTTACGAGAAGAAATAACGCATAGTACAAAATTAGCTTGTATCTCCAAAACTACACGTTGTATCTCGAAAAGAATTGTTGTGGCGTGTACGTCTTAACATATAGCATCTAAAGAGAACCAAAAGGAGAATTTTCTTTCGTCAAAATTTTTCAGAAAATCACGTTTTAAGGAAATCCCGCATCGTGAGAAATTATCTTGTTTTTCCTAAACAACACGTTGTAAGTCGAAAAGCTTTCATGTTGCGTGTATGTCTAAGTGTGTAGCCTCAAAAGAGAAGGCACAGGACAGTTTTCTCTCGAAAGGATATGTAAGAATACCACTTCATAAGGAAATACAGTTTTGCAGAGTAAAGACATATACGTACGCATTGGAAACTCTTTACGAGAAGAAATAAGGCATAGTACAAAATTAGCTTGTATCTCCAAAACTACACGTTGTATCTCGAAAAGAATTGTTGTGGCGTGTACGTCTTAACATGTAGCATCTAAAGAGAACCAAAAGGAGAATTTTCTTTCGTCAAAATTTTTCAGAAAATCACGTTTTAAGGAAATCCCGCATCGTGCGAAATTATCTTGTTTTTCCTAAACAACACGTTGTTAATAGAAAAGCTTTCATGTTGCGTGTATGTCTACGTGTGTAGCCTCAAAAGAGAAGGCACAGGACTGTTTTCTCTCGAAAGGATATGTAAGAATACCACTTCATAAGGAAATACAGTTTTGCAGAGTAAAGACATATACGTACGCATTGGAAACTCTTTACGAGAAGAAATAACGCATAGTACAAAATTAGCTTGTATCTCCAAAACTACACGTTGTATCTCGAAAAGAATTGTTGTGGCGTGTACGTCTTAACATGTAGCATCTAATGAGAACCAAAAGGAGAATTTTCTTTCGTCAAAATTTTTCAGAAAATCACGTTTTAAGGAAATCCCGCATCGTGCGAAATTATCTTGTTTTTCCTAAACAACACGTTGTAAGTTGAAAAGCTTTCATGTTGCGTGTATGTCTAAGTGTGTAGCCTCAAAAGATAAGGCACAGGACAGTTTTCTCTCGAAAGGATATGTAAGAATACCACTTCATAAGGAAATACAGTTTTGCAGAGTAAAGACATATACGTACGCATTGGAAACTCTTTACGAGAAGAAATAACGCATAGTACAAAATTAGCTTGTATCTCCAAAACTACACGTTGTATCTCGAAAAGAATTGTTGTGGCGTGTACGTCTTAACATGTAGCATCTAAAGAGAACCAAAAGGAGAATTTTCTTTCGTCAAAATTTTTCAGAAAATCACGTTTTAAGGAAATCCCGCATCGTGCGAAATTATCTTGTTTTTCCTAAACAACACGTTGTAAGTCGAAAAGCTTTCATGTTGCGTGTATGTCTAAGTGTGTAGCCTCAAAAGAGAAGGCACAGGACAGTTTTCTCTCGAAAGGATATGTAAGAATACCACTTCATAAGGAAATACAGTTTTGCAGCGTAAAGACATATACGTACGCATTGGAAACTCTTTACGAGAAGAAATAACGCATAGTACAAAATTAGCTTGTATCTCCAAAACTACACGTTGTATCTCGAAAAGAATTGTTGTGGCGTGTACGTCTTAACATGTAGCATCTAAAGAGAACCAAAAGGAGAATTTTCTTTCGTCAAAATTTTTCAGAAAATCACGTTTTAAGGAAATCCCGCATCGTGCGAAATTATCTTGTTTTTCCTAAACAACACGTTGTAAGTCGAAAAGCTTTCATGTTGCGTGTATGTCTAAGTGTGTAGCCTCAAAAGAGAAGGCACAGGACAGTTTTCTCTCGAAAGGATATGTAAGAATACCACTTCATAAGGAAATACAGTTTTGCAGAGTAACGACATATACGTACGCATTGGAAACTCTTTACGAGAAGAAATAACGCATAGTACAAAATTAGCTTGTATCTCCAAAACTACACGTTGTATCTCGAAAAGAATTGTTGTGGCGTGTACGTCTTAACATGTAGCATCTAAAGAGAACCAAAAGGAGAATTTTCTTTCGTCAAAATTTTTCACAAAATCACGTTTTAAGGAAATCCCGCATCGTGCGAAATTATCTTGTTTTTCCTAAACAACACGTTGTAAGTCGAAAAGCTTTCATGTTGCGTGTATGTCTAAGTGTGTAGCCTCAAAAGAGAAGGCACAGGACAGTTTTCTCTCGAAAGGATATGTAAGAATACCACTTCATAAGGAAATACAGTTTTGCAGAGTAACGACATATACGTACGCATTGGAAACTCTTTACGAGAAGAAATAACGCATAGTACAAAATTAGCTTGTATCTCCAAAACTACACGTTGTATCTCGAAAAGAATTGTTGTGGCGTGTACGTCTTAACATGTAGCATCTAAAGAGAACCAAAAGGAGAATTTTCTTTCGTCAAAATTTTTCAGAAAATCACGTTTTAAGGAAATCCCGCATCGTGCGAAATTATCTTGTTTTTCCTAAACAACACGTTGTAAGTCGAAAAGCTTTCGTGTTGCGTGTATGTCTACGTGTGTAGCCTCAAAAGAGAAGGCACAGGACAGTTTTTTCTCGAAAGGATATGTAAGAATACCACTTCATAAGGAAAAACAGTTTTGCAGAGTAAAGACATATACGTACGCATTGGAAACTCTTTACGAGAAGAAATAACGCATAGTACAAAATTAGCTTGTATCTCCAAAACTACACGTTGTATCTCGAAAAGAATTGTTGTGGCGTGTACGTCTTAACATGTAGCATCTAAAGAGAACCAAAAGGAGAATTTTCTTTCGTCAAAATTTTTCAGAAAATCACGTTTTATGGAAATCCCGCATCGTGCGAAATTATCTTGTTTTTCCTAAACAACACGTTGTAAGTCGAAAAGCTTTCATGTTGCGTGTATGTCTAAGTGTGTAGCCTCAAAAGAGAAGGCACAGGACAGTTTTCTCTCGAAAGGATATGTAAGAATACCACTTCATAAGGAAATACAGTTTTGCAGAGTATAGACATATACGTACGCATTGGAAACTCTTTACGAGAAGAAATAACGCATAGTACAAAATTAGCTTGTATCTCCAAAACTACACGTTGTATCTCGAAAAGAATTGTTGTGGCGTGTACGTCTTAACATGTAGCATCTAAAGAGAACCAAAAGGAGAATTTTCTTTCGTCAAAATTTTTCAGAAAATCACGTTTTAAGGAAATCCCGCATCGTGCGAAATTATCTTGTTTTTCCTAAACAACACGTTGTAAGTCGAAAAGCTTTCATGTTGCGTGTATGTCTACGTGTTTAGCCTCAAAAGAGAAGGCACAGTACAGTTTTCTCTCGAAAGGATATGTAAGAATACCACTTCATAAGGAAATACAGTTTTGCAGAGTAAAGACATATACGTACGCATTGGAAACTCTTTACGAGAAGAAATAACGCATAGTACAAAATTAGCTTGTATCTCCAAAACTACACGTTGTATCTCGAAAAGAATTGTTGTGGCGTGTACGTCTTAACATGTAGCATCTAAAGAGAACCAAAAGGAGAATTTTCTTTCGTCAAAATTTTTCAGAAAATCACGTTTTAAGGAAATCCCGCATCGTGAGAAATTATCTTGTTTTTCCTAAACAACACGTTGTAAGTCGAAAAGCTTTCATGTTGCGTGTATGTCTACGTGTGTAGCCTCAAAAGAGAAGGCACAGGACAGTTTTCTCTCGAAAGGATATGTAAGAATACCACTTCATAAGGAAATACAGTTTTGCAGAGTAAAGACATATACGTACGCATTGGAAACTCTTTAAGAGAAGAAATAACGCATAGTACAAAATTAGCTTGTATCTCCAAAACTACATGTTGTATCTCGAAAAGAATTGATGTGGCGTGTACGTCTTAACATGTAGCATCTAAAGAGAACCAAAAGGAGAATTTTCTTTCGTCAAATTTTTTCAGAAAATCACGTTTTAAGGAAATCCCGCATCGTGCGAAATTATCTTGTTTTTCCTAAACAACACGTTGTAAGTCGAAAAGCTTTCATGTTGCGTGTATGTCTAAGTGTGTAGCCTCAAAAGAGAAGGCACAGGACAGTTTTCTCTCGAAAGGATATGTAAGAATACCACTTCATAAGGAAATACAGTTTTGCAGAGTAAAGACATATACGTACGCATTGGAAACTCTTTACGAGAAGAAATAACGCATAGTACAAAATTAGCTTGTATCTCCAAAACTACACGTTGTATCTCGAAAAGAATTGTTGTGGCGTGTACGTCTTAACATGTAGCATCTAAAGAGAACCAAAAGGAGAATTTTCTTTCGTCAAAATTTTTCAGAAAATCACGTTTTAAGGAAATCCCGCATCGTGCGAAATTATCTTGTTTTTCCTAAACAACACGTTGTAAGTCGAAAAGCTTTCATGTTGCGTGTATGTCTAAGTGTGTAGCCTCAAAAGAGAAGGCACAGGACAGTTTTCTCTCGAAAGGATATGTAAGAATACCACTTCATAAGGAAATAGAGTTTTGCAGAGTAAAGACATATACGTACGCATTGGAAACTCTTTACGAGAAGAAATAACGCATAGTACAAAATTAGCTTGTATCTCCAAAACTACACGTTGTATCTCGAAAAGAATTGTTGTGGCGTGTACGTCTTAACATGTAGCATCTAAAGAGAACCAAAAGGAGAATTTTCTTTCGTCAAAATTTTTCAGAAAATCACGTTTTAAGGAAATCCCGCATCGTGCGAAATTATCTTGTTTTTCCTAAACAACACGTTGTAAGTCGAAAAGCTTTCATGTTGCGTGTATGTCTAAGTGTGTAGCCTCAAAAGAGAAGGCACAGGACAGTTTTCTCTCGAAAGGATATGTAAGAATACCACTTCATAAGGAAATACAGTTTTGCAGAGTAAAGACATATGCGTACGCATTGGAAACTCTTTACGAGAAGAAATAACGCATAGTACAAAATTAGCTTGTATCTCCAAAACTACACGTTGTATCTCGAAAAGAATTGTTGTGGCGTGTACGTCTTAACATGTAGCATCTAAAGAGAACCAAAAGGAGAATTTTCTTTCGTCAAAATTTTTCAGAAAATCACGTTTTAAGGAAATCCCGCATCGTGCGAAATTATCTTGTTTTTCCTAAACAACACGTTGTAAGTCGAAAAGCTTTCATGTTGCGTGTATGTCTACGTGTGTAGCCTCAAAAGAGAAGGCACAGGACAGTTTTCTCTCGAAAGGATATGTAAGAATACCACTTCATAAGGAAATACAGTTTTGCAGAGTAAAGACATATACGTACGCATTGGAAACTCTTTACGAGAAGAAATAACGCATAGTACAAAATTAGCTTGTATCTCCAAAACTACACGTTGTATCTCGAAAAGAATTGTTGTGGCGTGTACGTCTTAACATGTAGCATCTAAAGAGAACCAAAAGGAGAATTTTCTTTCGTCAAAATTTTTCAGAAAATCACGTTTTAAGGAAATCCCGCATCGTGCGAAATTATCTTGTTTTTCCTAAACAACACGTTGTAAGTCGAAAAGCTTTCATGTTGCGTGTATGTCTAAGTGTGTAGCCTCAAAAGAGAAGGCACAGGACAGTTTTCTCTCGAAAGGATATGTAAGAATACCACTTCATAAGGAAATACAGTTTTGCAGAGTAAAGACATATACGTACGCATTGGAAACTCTTTACGAGAAGAAATAACGCATAGTACAAAATTAGCTTGTATCTCCAAAACTACACGTTGTATCTCGAAAAGAATTGTTGTGGCGTGTACGTCTTAACATGTAGCATCTAAAGAGAACCAAAAGGAGAATTTTCTTTCGTCAAAATTTTTCAGAAAATCACGTTTTAAGGAAATCCCGCATCGTGCGAAATTATCTTGTTTTTCCTAAACAACACGTTGTAAGTCGAAAAGCTTTCATGTTGCGTGTATGTCTAAGTGTGTAGCCTCAAAAGAGAAGGCACAGGACAGTTTTCTCTCGAAAGGATATGTAAGAATACCACTTCATAAGGAAATACAGTTTTGCAGAGTAAAGACATATACGTACGCATTGGAAACTCTTTACGAGAAGAAATAACGCATAGTACAAAATTAGCTTGTATCTCCAAAACTACACGTTGTATCTCGAAAAGAATTGTTGTGGCGTGTACGTCTTAACATGTAGCATCTAAAGAGAACCAAAAGGAGAATTTTCTTTCGTCAAAATTTTTCAGAAAATCACGTTTTAAGGAAATCCCGCATCGTGCGAAATTATCTTGTTTTTCCTAAACAACACGTTGTAAGTCGAAAAGCTTTCATGTTGCGTGTATGTCTAAGTGTGTAGCCTCAAAAGAGAAGGCACAGGACAGTTTTCTCTCGAAAGGATATGTAAGAATACCACTTCATAAGGAAATACAGTTTTGCAGAGTAAAGACATATACGTACGCATTGGAAACTCTTTACGAGAAGAAATAACGCATAGTACAAAATTAGCTTGTATCTCCAAAACTACACGTTGTATCTCGAAAAGAATTGTTGTGGCGTGTACGTCTTAACATGTAGCATCTAAAGAGAACCAAAAGGAGAATTTTCTTTCGTCAAAATTTTTCAGAAAATCACGTTTTAAGGAAATCCCGCATCGTGAGAAATTATCTTGTTTTTCCTAAACAACACGTTGTAAGTCGAAAAGCTTTCATGTTGCGTGTATGTCTAAGTGTGTAGCCTCAAAAGAGAAGGCACAGGACAGTTTTCTCTCGAAAGGATATGTAAGAATACCACTTCATAAGGAAATACAGTTTTGCAGAGTAAAGACATATACGTACGCATTGGAAACTCTTTACGAGAAGAAATAACGCATAGTACAAAATTAGCTTGTATCTCCAAAACTACACGTTGTATCTCGAAAAGAATTGTTGTGGCGTGTACGTCTTAACATGTAGCATCTAAAGAGAACCAAAAGGAGAATTTTCTTTCGTCAAAATTTTTCAGAAAATCACGTTTTAAGGAAATCCCGCATCGTGCGAAATTATCTTGTTTTTCCTAAACAACACGTTGTTAATAGAAAAGCTTTCATGTTGCGTGTATGTCTACGTGTGTAGCCTCAAAAGAGAAGGCACAGGACAGTTTTCTCTCGAAAGGATATGTAAGAATACCACTTCATAAGGAAATACAGTTTTGCAGAGTAAAGACATATACGTACGCATTGGAAACTCTTTACGAGAAGAAATAACGCATAGTACAAAATTAGCTTGTATCTCCAAAACTACACGTTGTATCTCGAAAAGAATTGTTGTGGCGTGTACGTCTTAACATGTAGCATCTAATGAGAACCAAAAGGAGAATTTTCTTTCGTCAAAATTTTTCAGAAAATCACGTTTTAAGGAAATCCCGCATCGTGCGAAATTATCTTGTTTTTCCTAAACAACACGTTGTAAGTCGAAAAGCTTTCATGTTGCGTGTATGTCTAAGTGTGTAGCCTCAAAAGAGAAGGCACAGGACAGTTTTCTCTCGAAAGGATATGTAAGAATACCACTTCATAAGGAAATACAGTTTTGCAGAGTAAAGACATATACGTACGCATTGGAAACTCTTTACGAGAAGAAATAACGCATAGTACAAAATTAGCTTGTATCTCCAAAACTACACGTTGTATCTCGAAAAGAATTCTTGTGGCGTGTACGTCTTAACATGTAGCATCTAAAGAGAACCAAAAGGAGAATTTTCTTTCGTCAAAATTTTTCAGAAAATCACGTTTTAAGGAAATCCCGCATCGTGCGAAATTATCTTGTTTTTCCTAAACAACACGTTGTAAGTCGAAAAGCTTTCATGTTGCGTGTATGTCTAAGTGTGTAGCCTCAAAAGAGAAGGCACAGGACAGTTTTCTCTCGAAAGGATATGTAAGAATACCACTTCATAAGGAAATACAGTTTTGCAGAGTAAAGACATATACGTAAGCATTGGAAACTCTTTACGAGAAGAAATAACGCATAGTACAAAATTAGCTTGTATCTCCAAAACTACACGTTGTATCTCGAAAAGAATTGTTGTGGCGTGTACGTCTTAACATGTAGCATCTAAAGAGAACCAAAAGGAGAATTTTCTTTCGTCAAAATTTTTCAGAAAATCACGTTTTAAGGAAATCCCGCATCGTGCGAAATTATCTTGTTTTTCCTAAACAACACGTTGTAAGTCGAAAAGCTTTCATGTTGCGTGTATGTCTAAGTGTGTAGCCTCAAAAGAGAAGGCACAGGACAGTTTTCTCTCGAAAGGATATGTAAGAATACCACTTCATAAGGAAATACAGTTTTGCAGAGTAAAGACATATGCGTACGCATTGGAAACTCTTTACGAGAAGAAATAACGCATAGTACAAAATTAGCTTGTATCTCCAAAACTACACGTTGTATCTCGAAAAGAATTGTTGTGGCGTGTACGTCTTAACATGTAGCATCTAAAGAGAACCAAAAGGAGAATTTTCTTTCGTCAAAATTTTTCAGAAAATCACGTTTTAAGGAAATCCCGCATCGTGCGAAATTATCTTGTTTTTCCTAAACAACACGTTGTAAGACGAAAAGCTTTCATGTTGCGTGTATGTCTACGTGTGTAGCCTCAAAAGAGAAGGCACAGGACAGTTTTCTCTCGAAAGGATATGTAAGAATACCACTTCATAAGGAAATACAGTTTTGCAGAGTAAAGACATATACGTACGCATTGGAAACTCTTTACGAGAAGAAATAACGCATAGTACAAAATTAGCTTGTATCTCCAAAACTACACGTTGTATCTCGAAAAGAATTGTTGTGGCGTGTACGTCTTAACATGTAGCATCTAAAGAGAACCAAAAGGAGAATTTTCTTTCGTCAAAATTTTTCACAAAATCACGTTTTAAGGAAATCCCGCATCGTGCGAAATTATCTTGTTTTTCCTAAACAACACGTTGTAAGTCGAAAAGCTTTCATGTTGCGTGTATGTCTAAGTGTGTAGCCTCAAAAGAGAAGGCACAGGACAGTTTTCTCTCGAAAGGATATGTAAGAATACCACTTCATAAGGAAATACAGTTTTGCATAGTAAAGACATATACGTACGCATTGGAAACTCTTTACGAGAAGAAATAACGCATAGTACAAAATTAGCTTGTATCTCCAAAACTACACGTTGTATCTCGAAAAGAATTGTTGTGGCGTGTACGTCTTAACATGTAGCATCTAAAGAGAACCAAAAGGAGAATTTTCTTTCGTCAAAATTTTTCAGAAAATCACGTTTTAAGGAAATCCCGCATCGTGAGAAATTATCTTGTTTTTCCTAAACAACACGTTGTAAGTCGAAAAGCTTTCATGTTGCGTGTATGTCTAAGTGTGTAGCCTCAAAAGAGAAGGCACAGGACAGTTTTCTCTCGAAAGGATATGTAAGAATACCACTTCATAAGGAAATACAGTTTTGCAGAGTAAAGACATATACGTACGCATTGGAAACTCTTTACGAGAAGAAATAACGCATAGTACAAAATTAGCTTGTATCTCCAAAACTACACGTTGTATCTCGAAAAGAATTGTTGTGGCGTGTACGTCTTAACATGTAGCATCTAAAGAGAACCAAAAGGAGAATTTTCTTTCGTCAAAATTTTTCAGAAAATCACGTTTTAAGGAAATCCCGCATCGTGCGAAATTATCTTGTTTTTCCTAAACAACACGTTGTAAGTCGAAAAGCTTTCATGTTGCGTGTATGTCTACGTGTTTAGCCTCAAAAGAGAAGGCACAGTACAGTTTTCTCTCGAAAGGATATGTAAGAATACCACTTCATAAGGAAATACAGTTTTGCAGAGTAAAGACATATACGTACGCATTGGAAACTCTTTACTAGAAGAAATAACGCATAGTACAAAATTAGCTTGTATCTCCAAAACTACACGTTGTATCTCGAAAAGAATTGTTGTGGCGTGTACGTCTTAACATGTAGCATCTAAAGAGAACCAAAAGGAGAATTTTCTTTCGTCAAAATTTTTCAGAAAATCACGTTTTAAGGAAATCCCGCATCGTGAGAAATTATCTTGTTTTTCCTAAACAACACGTTGTAAGTCGAAAAGCTTTCATGTTGCGTGTATGTCTACGTGTGTAGCCTCAAAAGAGAAGGCACAGGACAGTTTTCTCTCGAAAGGATATGTAAGAATACCACTTCATAAGGAAATACAGTTTTGCAGAGTAAAGACATATACGTACGCATTGGAAACTCTTTAAGAGAAGAAATAACGCATAGTACAAAATTAGCTTGTATCTCCAAAACTACATGTTGTATCTCGAAAAGAATTGTTGTGGCGTGTACGTCTTAACATGTAGCATCTAAAGAGAACCAAAAGGAGAATTTTCTTTCGTCAAAATTTTTCAGAAAATCACGTTTTAAGGAAATCCCGCATCGTGCGAAATTATCTTGTTTTTCCTAAACAACACGTTGTAAGTCGAAAAGCTTTCATGTTGCGTGTATGTCTAAGTGTGTAGCCTCAAAAGAGAAGGCACAGGACAGTTTTCTCTCGAAAGGATATGTAAGAATACCACTTCATAAGGAAATACAGTTTTGCAGAGTAAAGACATATACGTACGCATTGGAAACTCTTTACGAGAAGAAATAACGCATAGTACAAAATTAGCTTGTATCTCCAAAACTACACGTTGTATCTCGAAAAGAATTGTTGTGGCGTGTACGTCTTAACATGTAGCATCTAAAGAGAACCAAAAGGAGAATTTTCTTTCGTCAAAATTTTTCAGAAAATCACGTTTTAAGGAAATCCCGCATCGTGCGAAATTATCTTGTTTTTCCTAAACAACACGTTGTAAGTCGAAAAGCTTTCATGTTGCGTGTATGTCTAAGTGTGTAGCCTCAAAAGAGAAGGCACAGGACAGTTTTCTCTCGAAAGGATATGTAAGAATACCACTTCATAAGGAAATAGAGTTTTGCAGAGTAAAGACATATACGTACGCATTGGAAACTCTTTACGAGAAGAAATAACGCATAGTACAAAATTAGCTTGTATCTCCAAAACTACACGTTGTATCTCGAAAAGAATTGTTGTGGCGTGTACGTCTTAACATGTAGCATCTAAAGAGAACCAAAAGGAGAATTTTCTTTCGTCAAAATTTTTCAGAAAATCACGTTTTAAGGAAATCCCGCATCGTGCGAAATTATCTTGTTTTTCCTAAACAACACGTTGTAAGTCGAAAAGCTTTCATGTTGCGTGTATGTCTAAGTGTGTAGCCTCAAAAGAGAAGGCACAGGACAGTTTTCTCTCGAAAGGATATGTAAGAATACCACTTCATAAGGAAATACAGTTTTGCAGAGTAAAGACATATACGTACGCATTGGAAACTCTTTACGAGAAGAAATAACGCATAGTACAAAATTAGCTTGTATCTCCAAAACTACACGTTGTATCTCGAAAAGAATTGTTGTGGCGTGTACGTCTTAACATGTAGCATCTAAAGAGAACCAAAAGGAGAATTTTCTTTCGTCAAAATTTTTCAGAAAATCACGTTTTAAGGAAATCCCGCATCGTGCGAAATTATCTTGTTTTTCCTAAACAACACGTTGTAAGTCGAAAAGCTTTCATGTTGCGTGTATGTCTAAGTGTGTAGCCTCAAAAGAGAAGGCACAGGACAGTTTTCTCTCGAAAGGATATGTAAGAATACCACTTCATAAGGAAATACAGTTTTGCATAGTAAAGACATATACGTACGCATTGGAAACTCTTTACGAGAAGAAATAACGCATAGTACAAAATTAGCTTGTATCTCCAAAACTACACGTTGTATCTCGAAAAGAATTGTTGTGGCGTGTACGTCTTAACATGTAGCATCTAAAGAGAACCAAAAGGAGAATTTTCTTTCGTCAAAATTTTTCAGAAAATCACGTTTTAAGGAAATCCCGCATCGTGAGAAATTATCTTGTTTTTCCTAAACAACACGTTGTAAGTCGAAAAGCTTTCATGTTGCGTGTATGTCTAAGTGTGTAGCCTCAAAAGAGAAGGCACAGGACAGTTTTCTCTCGAAAGGATATGTAAGAATACCACTTCATAAGGAAATAGAGTTTTGCAGAGTAAAGACATATACGTACGCATTGGAAACTCTTTACGAGAAGAAATAACGCATAGTACAAAATTAGCTTGTATCTCCAAAACTACACGTTGTATCTCGAAAAGAATTGTTGTGGCGTGTACGTCTTAACATGTAGCATCTAAAGAGAACCAAAAGGAGAATTTTCTTTCGTCAAAATTTTTCAGAAAATCACGTTTTAAGGAAATCCCGCATCGTGCGAAATTATCTTGTTTTTCCTAAACAACACGTTGTAAGTCGAAAAGCTTTCATGTTGCGTGTATGTCTACGTGTTTAGCCTCAAAAGAGAAGGCACAGTACAGTTTTCTCTCGAAAGGATATGTAAGAATACCACTTCATAAGGAAATACAGTTTTGCAGAGTAAAGACATATACGTACGCATTGGAAACTCTTTACGAGAAGAAATAACGCATAGTACAAAATTAGCTTGTATCTCCAAAACTACACGTTGTATCTCGAAAAGAATTGTTGTGGCGTGTACGTCTTAACATGTAGCATCTAAAGAGAACCAAAAGGAGAATTTTCTTTCGTCAAAATTTTTCAGAAAATCACGTTTTAAGGAAATCCCGCATCGTGCGAAATTATCTTGTTTTTCCTAAACAACACGTTGTAAGTCGAAAAGCTTTCATGTTGCGTGTATGTCTACGTGTGTAGCCTCAAAAGAGAAGGCACAGGACAGTTTTCTCTCGAAAGGATATGTAAGAATACCACTTCATAAGGAAATACAGTTTTGCAGAGTAAAGACATATACGTACGCATTGGAAACTCTTTAAGAGAAGAAATAACGCATAGTACAAAATTAGCTTGTATCTCCAAAACTACATGTTGTATCTCGAAAAGAATTGTTGTGGCGTGTACGTCTTAACATGTAGCATCTAAAGAGAACCAAAAGGAGAATTTTCTTTCGTCAAAATTTTTCAGAAAATCACGTTTTAAGGAAATCCCGCATCGTGCGAAATTATCTTGTTTTTCCTAAACAACACGTTGTAAGTCGAAAAGCTTTCATGTTGCGTGTATGTCTAAGTGTGTAGCCTCAAAAGAGAAGGCACAGGACAGTTTTCTCTCGAAAGGATATGTAAGAATACCACTTCATAAGGAAATACAGTTTTGCAGAGTAAAGACATATACGTACGCATTGGAAACTCTTTACGAGAAGAAATAACGCATAGTACAAAATTAGCTTGTATCTCCAAAACTACACGTTGTATCTCGAAAAGAATTGTTGTGGCGTGTACGTCTTAACATGTAGCATCTAAAGAGAACCAAAAGGAGAATTTTCTTTCGTCAAAATTTTTCAGAAAATCACGTTTTAAGGAAATCCCGCATCGTGCGAAATTATCTTGTTTTTCCTAAACAACACGTTGTAAGTCGAAAAGCTTTCATGTTGCGTGTATGTCTAAGTGTGTAGCCTCAAAAGAGAAGGCACAGGACAGTTTTCTCTCGAAAGGATATGTAAGAATACCACTTCATAAGGAAATAGAGTTTTGCAGAGTAAAGACATATACGTACGCATTGGAAACTCTTTACGAGAAGAAATAACGCATAGTACAAAATTAGCTTGTATCTCCAAAACTACACGTTGTATCTCGAAAAGAATTGTTGTGGCGTGTACGTCTTAACATGCAGCATCTAAAGAGAACCAAAAGGAGAATTTTCTTTCGTCAAAATTTTTCAGAAAATCACGTTTTAAGGAAATCCCGCATCGTGAGAAATTATCTTGTTTTTCCTAAACAACACGTTGTAAGTCGAAAAGCTTTCATGTTGCGTGTATGTCTAAGTGTGTAGCCTCAAAAGAGAAGGCATAGGACAGTTTTCTCTCGAAAGGATATGTAAGAATACCACTTCATAAGGAAATACAGTTTTGCAGAGTAAAGACATATACGTACGCATTGGAAACTCTTTACGAGAAGAAATAACGCATAGTACAAAATTAGCTTGTATCTCCAAAACTACACGTTGTATCTCGAAAAGAATTCTTGTGGCGTGTACGTCTTAACATGTAGCATCTAAAGAGAACCAAAAGGAGAATTTTCTTTCGTCAAAATTTTTCAGAAAATCACGTTTTAAGGAAATCCCGCATCGTGAGAAATTATCTTGTTTTTCCTAAACAACACGTTGTAAGTCAAAAAGCTTTCATGTTGCGTGTATGTCTAAGTGTGTAGCCTCAAAAGAGAAGGCACAGGACAGTTTTCTCTCGAAAGGATATGTAAGAATACCACTTCATAAGGAAATACAGTTTTGCAGAGTAAAGACATATACGTACGCATTGGAAACTCTTTACGAGAAGAAATAACGCATAGTACAAAATTAGCTTGTATCTCCAAAACTACACGTTGTATCTCGAAAAGAATTGTTGTGGCGTGTACGTCTTAACATGTAGCATCTAAAGAGAACCAAAAGGAGAATTTTCTTTCGTCAAAATTTTTCAGAAAATCACGTTTTAAGGAAATCCCGCATCGTGCGAAATTATCTTGTTTTTCCTAAACAACACGTTGTAAGTCGAAAAGCTTTCATGTTGCGTGTATGTCTAAGTGTGTAGCCTCAAAAGAGAAGGCACAGGACAGTTTTCTCTCGAAAGGATATGTAAGAATACCACTTCATAAGGAAATACAGTTTTGCAGAGTAACGACATATACGTACGCATTGGAAACTCTTTACGAGAAGAAATAACGCATAGTACAAAATTAGCTTGTATCTCCAAAACTACACGTTGTATCTCGAAAAGAATTGTTGTGGCGTGTACGTCTTAACATGCAGCATCTAAAGAGAACCAAAAGGAGAATTTTCTTTCGTCAAAATTTTTCAGAAAATCACGTTTTAAGGAAATCCCGCATCGTGCGAAATTATCTTGTTTTTCCTAAACAACACGTTGTAAGTCGAAAAGCTTTCATGTTGCGTGTATGTCTAAGTGTGTAGCCTCAAAAGAGAAGGCACAGGACAGTTTTCTCTCGAAAGGATATGTAAGAATACCACTTCATAAGGAAATACAGTTTTGCAGAGTAAAGACATATACGTACGCATTGGAAACTCTTTAAGAGAAGAAATAACGCATAGTACAAAATTAGCTTCTATCTCCAAAACTACACGTTGTATCTCGAAAAGAATTGTTGTGGCGTGTACGTCTTAACATGTAGCATCTAAAGAGAACCAAAAGGAGAATTTTCTTTCGTCAAAATTTTTCAGAAAATCACGTTTTAAGGAAATCCCGCATCGTGCGAAATTATCTTGTTTTTCCTAAACAACACGTTGTAAGTCGAAAAGCTTTCATGTTGCGTGTATGTCTAAGTGTGTAGCCTCAAAAGAGAAGGCACAGGACAGTTTTCTATCGAAAGGATATGTAAGAATACCACTTCATAAGGAAATACAGTTTTGCAGAGTAAAGACATATACGTACGCATTGGAAACTCTTTACGAGAAGAAATAACGCATAGTACAAAATTAGCTTGTATCTCCAAAACTACACGTTGTATCTCGAAAAGAATTGTTGTGGCGTGTACGTCTTAACATGTAGCATCTAAAGAGAACCAAAAGGAGAATTTTCTTTCGTCAAAATTTTTCAGAAAATCACGTTTTAAGGAAATCCCGCATCGTGCGAAATTATCTTGTTTTTCCTAAACAACACGTTGTAAGTCGAAAAGCTTTCATGTTGCGTGTATGTCTAAGTGTGTAGCCTCAAAAGAGAAGGCACAGGACAGTTTTCTCTCGAAAGGATATGTAAGAATACCACTTCATATGGAAATACAATTTTGCAGAGTAAAGACATATACGTACGCATTGGAAACTCTTTACGAGAAGAAATAACGCATAGTACAAAATTAGCTTGTATCTCCAAAACTACACGTTGTATCTCGAAAAGAATTGTTGTGGCGTGTACGTCTTAACATGCAGCATCTAAAGAGAACCAAAAGGAGAATTTTCTTTCGTCAAAATTTTTCAGAAAATCACGTTTTAAGGAAATCCCGCATCGTGAGAAATTATCTTGTTTTTCCTAAACAACACGTTGTAAGTCGAAAAGCTTTCATGTTGCGTGTATGTCTAAGTGTGTAGCCTCAAAAGAGAAGGCACAGGACAGTTTTCTCTCGAAAGGATATGTAAGAATACCACTTCATAAGGAAATACAGTTTTGCAGAGTAAAGACATATACGTACGCATTGGAAACTCTTTACGAGAAGAAATAACGCATAGTACAAAATTAGCTTGTATCTCCAAAACTACACGTTGTATCTCGAAAAGAATTGTTGTGGCGTGTACGTCTTAACATGTAGCATCTAAAGAGAACCAAAAGGAGAATTTTCTTTCGTCAAAATTTTTCAGAAAATCACGTTTTATGGAAATCCCGCATCGTGCGAAATTATCTTGTTTTTCCTAAACAACACGTTGTAAGTCGAAAAGCTTTCATGTTGCGTGTATGTCTAAGTGTGTAGCCTCAAAAGAGAAGGCACAGGACAGTTTTCTCTCGAGAGGATATGTAAGAATACCACTTCATAAGGAAATACAGTTTTGCAGAGTAAAGACATATACGTACGCATTGGAAACTCTTTACGAGAAGAAATAACGCATAGTACAAAATTAGCTTGTATCTCCAAAACTACACGTTGTATCTCGAAAAGAATTGTTGTGGCGTGTACGTCTTAACATGCAGCATCTAAAGAGAACCAAAAGGAGAATTTTCTTTCGTCAAAATTTTTCAGAAAATCACGTTTTAAGGAAATCCCGCATCGTGCGAAATTATCTTGTTTTTCCTAAACAACACGTTGTAAGTCGAAAAGCTTTCATGTTGCGTGTATGTCTAAGTGTGTAGCCTCAAAATAGAAGGCACAGGACAGTTTTCTCTTGAAAGGATATGTAAGAATACCACTTCATAAGGAAATACAGTTTTGCAGAGTAAAGACATATACGTACGCATTGGAAACTCTTTACGAGAAGAAATAACGCATAGTACAAAATTAGCTTGTATCTCCAAAACTACACGTTGTATCTCGAAAAGAATTGTTGTGGCGTGTACGTCTTAACATGTAGCATCTAAAGAGAACCAAAAGGAGAATTTTCTTTCGTCAAAATTTTTCAGAAAATCACGTTTTAAGGAAATCCCGCATCGTGCGAAATTATCTTGTTTTTCCTAAACAACACGTTGTAAGTCGAAAAGCTTTCATGTTGCGTGTATGTCTAAGTGTGTAGCCTCAAAAGAGAAGGCACAGGACAGTTTTCTCTCGAAAGGATATGTAAGAATACCACTTCATAAGGAAATACAGTTTTGCAGAGTAAAGACATATACGTACGCATTGGAAACTCTTTACGAGAAGAAATAACGCATAGTACAAAATTAGCTTGTATCTCCAAAACTACACGTTGTATCTCGAAAAGAATTGTTGTGGCGTGTACGTCTTAACATGCAGCATCTAAAGAGAACCAAAAGGAGAATTTTCTTTCGTCAAAATTTTTCAGAAAATCACGTTTTAAGGAAATCCCGCATCGTGCGAAATTATCTTGTTTTTCCTAAACAACACGTTGTAAGTCGAAAAGCTTTCATGTTGCGTGTATGTCTAAGTGTGTAGCCTCAAAAGAGAAGGCACAGGACAGTTTTCTCTCGAAAGGATATGTAAGAATACCACTTCATAAGGAAATACAGTTTTGCAGAGTAAAGACATATACGTACGCATTGGAAACTCTTTACGAGAAGAAATAACGCATAGTACAAAATTAGCTTGTATCTCCAAAACTACACGTTGTATCTCGAAAAGAATTGTTGTGGCGTGTACGTCTTAACATGTAGCATCTAAAGAGAACCAAAAGGAGAATTTTCTTTCGTCAAAATTTTTCAGAAAATCACGTTTTAAGGAAATCCCGCATCGTGCGAAATTATCTTGTTTTTCCTAAACAACACGTTGTAAGTCGAAAAGCTTTCATGTTGCGTGTATGTCTAAGTGTGTAGCCTCAAAAGAGAAGGCACAGGACAGTTTTCTCTCGAAAGGATATGTAAGAATACCACTTCATAAGGAAATACAGTTTTGCAGAGTAAAGACATATACGTACGCATTGGAAACTCTTTACGAGAAGAAATAACGCATAGTACAAAATTAGCTTGTATCTCCAAAACTACACGTTGTATCTCGAAAAGAATTCTTGTGGCGTGTACGTCTTAACATGTAGCATCTAAAGAGAACCAAAAGGAGAATTTTCTTTCGTCAAAATTTTTCAGAAAATCACGTTTTAAGGAAATCCCGCATCGTGCGAAATTATCTTGTTTTTCCTAAACAACACGTTGTAAGTCGAAAAGCTCTCATGTTGCGTGTATGTCTACGTGTGTAGCCTCAAAAGAGAAGGCACAGGACAGTTTTCTCTCGAAAGGATATGTAAGAATACCACTTCATAAGGAAATACAGTTTTGCAGAGTAAAGACATATACGTACGCATTGGAAACTCTTTACGAGAAGAAATAACGCATAGTACAAAATTAGCTTGTATCTCCAAAACTACACGTTGTATCTCGAAAAGAATTGTTGTGGCGTGTACGTCTTAACATGTAGCATCAAAAGAGAACCAAAAGGAGAATTTTCTTTCGTCAAAATTTTTCAGAAAATCACGTTTTAAGGAAATCCCGCATCGTGAGAAATTATCTTGTTTTTCCTAAACAACACGTTGTAAGTCGAAAAGCTTTCATGTTGCGTGTATGTCTCAGTGTGTAGCCTCAAAAGAGAAGGCACAGGACAGTTTTCTCTCGAAAGGATATGTAAGAATACCACTTCATATGGAAATACAGTTTTGCAGAGTAAAGACATATACGTACGCATTGGAAACTCTTTACGAGAAGAAATAACGCATAGTACAAAATTAGCTTGTATCTCCAAAACTACACGTTGTATCTCGAAAAGAATTGTTGTGGCGTGTACGTCTTAACATGTAGCATCTAAAGAGAACCAAAAGGAGAATTTTCTTTCGTCAAAATTTTTCAGAAAATCACGTTTTAAGGAAATCCCGCATCGTGAGAAATTATCTTGTTTTTCCTAAACAACACGTTGTAAGTCGAAAAGCTTTCATGTTGCGTGTATGTCTAAGTGTGTAGCCTCAAAAGAGAAGGCACAGGACAGTTTTCTCTCGAAAGGATATGTAAGAATACCACTTCATAAGGAAATACAGTTTTGCAGAGTAAAGACATATACGTACGCATTGGAAACTCTTTACGAGAAGAAATAACGCATAGTACAAAATTAGCTTGTATCTCCAAAACTACACGTTGTATCTCGAAAAGAATTGTTGTGGCGTGTACGTCTTAACATGTAGCATCTAAAGAGAACCAAAAGGAGAATTTTCTTTCGTCAAAATTTTTCAGAAAATCACGTTTTAAGGAAATCCCGCATCGTGCGAAATTATCTTGTTTTTCCTAAACAACACGTTGTAAGTCGAAAAGCTTTCATGTTGCGTGTATGTCTAAGTGTGTAGCCTCAAAAGAGAAGGCACAGGACAGTTTTCTCTCGAAAGGATATGTAAGAATACCACTTCATAAGGAAATACAGTTTTGCAGAGTAAAGACATATACGTGCGCATTGGAAACTCTTTACGAGAAGAAATAACGCATAGTACAAAATTAGCTTGTATCTCCAAAACTACACGTTGTATCTCGAAAAGAATTGTTGTGGCGTGTACGTCTTAACATGTAGCATCTAAAGAGAACCAAAAGGAGAATTTTCTTTCGTCAAAATTTTTCAGAAAATCACGTTTTAAGGAAATCCCGCATCGTGCGAAATTATCTTGTTTTTCCTAAACAACACGTTGTAAGTCGAAAAGCTTTGATGTTGCGTGTATGTCTAAGTGTGTAGCCTCAAAAGAGAAGGCACAGGACAGTTTTCTCTCGAAAGGATATGTAAGAATACCACTTCATATGGAAATACAGTTTTGCAGAGTAAAGACATATACGTACGCATTGGAAACTCTTTACGAGAAGAAATAACGCATAGTACAAAATTAGCTTGTATCTCCAAAACTACACGTTGTATCTCGAAAAGAATTGTTGTGGCGTGTACGTCTTAACATGCAGCATCTAAAGAGAACCAAAAGGAGAATTTTCTTTCGTCAAAATTTTTCAGAAAATCACGTTTTAAGGAAATCCCGCATCGTGCGAAATTATCTTGTTTTTCCTAAACAACACGTTGTAAGTCGAAAAGCTTTCATGTTGCGTGTATGTCTAAGTGTGTAGCCTCAAAAGAGAAGGCACAGGACAGTTTTCTCTCGAAAGGATATGTAAGAATACCACTTCATAAGGAAATACAGTTTTGCAGAGTAAAGACATATACGTACGCATTGGAAACTCTTTACGAGAAGAAATAACGCATAGTACAAAATTAGCTTGTATCTCCAAAACTACACGTTGTATCTCGAAAAGAATTGTTGTGGCGTGTACGTCTTAACATGCAGCATCTAAAGAGAACCAAAAGGAGAATTTTCTTTCGTCAAAATTTTTCAGAAAATCACGTTTTAAGGAAATCCCGCATCGTGCGAAATTATCTTGTTTTTCCTAAACAACACGTTGTAAGTCGAAAAGCTTTCATGTTGCGTGTATGTCTAAGTGTGTAGCCTCAAAAGAGAAGGCACAGGACAGTTTTCTCTCGAAAGGATATGTAAGAATACCACTTCATAAGGAAATACAGTTTTGCAGAGTAAAGACATATACGTACGCATTGGAAACTCTTTACGAGAAGAAATAACGCATAGTACAAAATTAGCTTGTATCTCCAAAACTACACGTTGTATCTCGAAAAGAATTGTTGTGGCGTGTACGTCTTAACATGTAGCATCTAAAGAGAACCAAAAGGAGAATTTTCTTTCGTCAAAATTTTTCAGAAAATCACGTTTTAAGGAAATCCCGCATCGTGCGAAATTATCTTGTTTTTCCTAAACAACACGTTGTAAGTCGAAAAGCTTTCATGTTGCGTGTATGTCTAAGTGTGTAGCCTCAAAAGAGAAGGCACAGGACAGTTTTCTCTCGAAAGGATATGTAAGAATACCACTTCATAAGGAAATACAGTTTTGCAGAGTAAAGACATATACGTACGCATTGGAAACTCTTTACGAGAAGAAATAACGCATAGTACAAAATTAGCTTGTATCTCCAAAACTACACGTTGTATCTCGAAAAGAATTGTTGTGGCGTGTACGTCTTAACATGTAGCATCTAAAGAGAACCAAAAGGAGAATTTTCTTTCGTCAAAATTTTTCAGAAAATCACGTTTTAAGGAAATCCCGCATCGTGCGAAATTATCTTGTTTTTCCTAAACAACACGTTGTAAGTCGAAAAGCTTTCATGTTGCGTGTATGTCTAAGTGTGTAGCCTCAAAAGAGAAGGCACAGGACAGTTTTCTCTCGAAAGGATATGTAAGAATACCACTTCATAAGGAAATACAGTTTTGCAGAGTAAAGACATATGCGTACGCATTGGAAACTCTTTACGAGAAGAAATAACGCATAGTACAAAATTAGCTTGTATCTCCAAAACTACACGTTGTATCTCGAAAAGAATTCTTGTGGCGTGTACGTCTTAACATGTAGCATCTAAAGAGAACCAAAAGGAGAATTTTCTTTCGTCAAAATTTTTCAGAAAATCACGTTTTAAGGAAATCCCGCATCGTGCGAAATTATCTTGTTTTTCCTAAACAACACGTTGTAAGTCGAAAAGCTTTCATGTTGCGTGTATGTCTAAGTGTGTAGCCTCAAAAGAGAAGGCACAGGACAGTTTTCTCTCGAAAGGGTATGTAAGAATACCACTTCATAAGGAAATACAGTTTTGCAGAGTAAAGACATATACGTACGCATTGGAAACTCTTTACGAGAAGAAATAACGCATAGTACAAAATTAGCTTGTATCTCCAAAACTACACTTTGTATCTCGAAAAGAATTGTTGTGGCGTGTACGTCTTAACATGTAGCATCTAAAGAGAACGAAAAGGAGAATTTTCTTTCGTCAAAATTTTTCAGAAAATCACGTTTTAAGGAAATCCCGCATCGTGCGAAATTATCTTGTTTTTCCTAAACAACACGTTGTAAGTCGAAAAGCTTTCATGTTGCGTGTATGTCTAAGTGTGTAGCCTCAAAAGAGAAGGCACAGGACAGTTTTCTCTCGAAAGGATATGTAAGAATACCACTTCATAAGGAAATACAGTTTTGCAGAGTAAAGACATATACGTACGCATTGGAAACTCTTTACGAGAAGAAATAACGCATAGTACAAAATTAGCTTGTATCTCCAAAACTACACGTTGTATCTCGAAAAGAATTGTTGTGGCGTGTACGTCTTAACATGTAGCATCTAAAGAGAACCAAAAGGAGAATTTTCTTTCGTCAAAATTTTTCAGAAAATCACGTTTTAATGAAATCCCGCGTCGTGCGAAATTATCTTGTTTTTCCTAAACAACACGTTGTAAGTCGAAAAGCTTTCATTTTGCGTGCATGTCTAAGTGTGTAGCCTCAAAAGAGAAGGCACAGGACAGTTTTCTCTCGAAAGGATATGTAAGAATACCACTTCATAAGGAAATACAGTTTTGCAGAGTAAAGACATATACGTACGCATTGGAAACTCTTTACGAGAAGAAATAACGCATAGTACAAAATTAGCTTGTATCTCCAAAACTACACGTTGTATCTCGAAAAGAATTGTTGTGGCGTGTACGTCTTAACATGTAGCATCTAAAGAGAACCAAAAGGAGAATTTTCTTTCGTCAAAATTTTCAGAAAATCACGTTTTAAGGAAATCCCGCATCGTGCGAAATTATCTTGTTTTTCCTAAACAACACGTTGTAAGTCGAAAAGCTTTCATGTTGCGTGTATGTCTAAGTGTGTAGCCTCAAAAGAGAAGGCACAGGACAGTTTTCTCTCGAAAGGATATGCAAGAATACCACTTCATAAGGAAATACAGTTTTGCAGAGTAAAGACATATACGTACGCATTGGAAACTCTTTACGAGAAGAAATAACGCATAGTACAAAATTAGCTTGTATCTCCAAAACTACACGTTGTATCTCGAAAAGAATTGTTGTGGCGTGTACGTCTTAACATGTAGCATCTAAAGAGAACCAAAAGGAGAATTTTCTTTCGTCAAAATTTTTCAGAAAATCACGTTTTAAGGAAATCCCGCATCGTGCGAAATTATCTTGTTTTTCCTAAACAACACGTTGTAAGTCGAAAAGCTTTCATGTTGCGTGTATGTCTAAGTGTGTAGCCTCAAAAGAGAAGGCAAAGGACAGTTTTCTTTCGAAAGGATATGTAAGAATACCACTTCATAAGGAAATACAGTTTTGCAGAGTAAAGACATATACGTACGCATTGGAAACTCTTTACGAGAAGAAATAACGCATAGTACAAAATTAGCTTGTATCTCCAAAACTACACGTTGTATCTCGAAAAGAATTGTTGTGGCGTGTACGTCTTAACATGCAGCATCTAAAGAGAACCAAAAGGAGAATTTTCTTTCGTCAAAATTTTTCAGAAAATCACGTTTTAAGGAAATCCCGCATCGTGCGAAATTATCTTGTTTTTCCTAAACAACACGTTGTAAGTCGAAAAGCTTTCATGTTGCGTGTATGTCTAAGTGTGTAGCCTCAAAAGAGAAGGCACAGGACAGTTTTCTCTCGAAAGGATATGTAAGAATACCACTTCATAAGGAAATACAGTTTTGCAGAGTAAAGACATATACGTACGCATTGGAAACTCTTTACGAGAAGAAATAACGCATAGTACAAAATTAGCTTGTATCTCCAAAACTACACGTTGTATCTCGAAAAGAATTGTTGTGGCGTGTACGTCTTAACATGTAGCATCTAAAGAGAACCAAAAGGAGAATTTTCATTCGTCAAAATTTTTCAGAAAATCACGTTTTAAGGAAATCCCGCATCGTGCGAAATTATCTTGTTTTTCCTAAACAACACGTTGTAAGTCGAAAAGCTTTCATGTTGCGTGTATGTCTAAGTGTGTAGCCTCAAAAGAGAAGGCACAGGACAGTTTTCTCTCGAAAGGATATGTAAGAATACCACTTCATAAGGAAATACAGTTTTGCAGAGTAAAGACATATACGTACGCATTGGAAACTCTTTACGAGAAGAAATAACGCATAGTACAAAATTAGCTTGTATCTCCAAAACTACACGTTGTATCTCGAAAAGAATTGTTGTGGCGTGTACGTCTTAACATGTAGCATCTAAAGAGAACCAAAAGGAGAATTTTCTTTCGTCAAAATTTTTCAGAAAATCACGTTTTAAGGAAATCCCGCATCGTGCGAAATTATCTTGTTTTTCCTAAACAACACGTTGTAAGTCGAAAAGCTTTCATGTTGCGTGTATGTCTAAGTGTGTAGCCTCAAAAGAGAAGGCACAGGACAGTTTTCTCTCGAAAGGATATGTAAGAATACCACTTCATAAGGAAATACAGTTTTGCAGAGTAAAGACATATGCGTACGCATTGGAAACTCTTTACGAGAAGAAATAACGCATAGTACAAAATTAGCTTGTATCTCCAAAACTACACGTTGTATCTCGAAAAGAATTCTTGTGGCGTGTACGTCTTAACATGTAGCATCTAAAGAGAACCAAAAGGAGAATTTTCTTTCGTCAAAATTTTTCAGAAAATCACGTTTTAAGGAAATCCCGCATCGTGCGAAATTATCTTGTTTTTCCTAAACAACACGTTGTAAGTCGAAAAGCTTTCATGTTGCGTGTATGTCTAAGTGTGTAGCCTCAAAAGAGAAGGCACAGGACAGTTTTCTCTCGAAAGGGTATGTAAGAATACCACTTCATAAGGAAATACAGTTTTGCAGAGTAAAGACATATACGTACGCATTGGAAACTCTTTACGAGAAGAAATAACGCATAGTACAAAATTAGCTTGTATCTCCAAAACTACACTTTGTATCTCGAAAAGAATTGTTGTGGCGTGTACGTCTTAACATGTAGCATCTAAAGAGAACGAAAAGGAGAATTTTCTTTCGTCAAAATTTTTCAGAAAATCACGTTTTAAGGAAATCCCGCATCGTGCGAAATTATCTTGTTTTTCCTAAACAACACGTTGTAAGTCGAAAAGCTTTCATGTTGCGTGTATGTCTAAGTGTGTAGCCTCAAAAGAGAAGGCACAGGACAGTTTTCTCTCGAAAGGATATGTAAGAATACCACTTCATAAGGAAATACAGTTTTGCAGAGTAAAGACATATACGTACGCATTGGAAACTCTTTACGAGAAGAAATAACGCATAGTACAAAATTAGCTTGTATCTCCAAAACTACACGTTGTATCTCGAAAAGAATTGTTGTGGCGTGTACGTCTTAACATGTAGCATCTAAAGAGAACCAAAAGGAGAATTTTCTTTCGTCAAAATTTTTCAGAAAATCACGTTTTAATGAAATCCCGCGTCGTGCGAAATTATCTTGTTTTTCCTAAACAACACGTTGTAAGTCGAAAAGCTTTCATTTTGCGTGCATGTCTAAGTGTGTAGCCTCAAAAGAGAAGGCACAGGACAGTTTTCTCTCGAAAGGATATGTAAGAATACCACTTCATAAGGAAATACAGTTTTGCAGAGTAAAGACATATACGTACGCATTGGAAACTCTTTACGAGAAGAAATAACGCATAGTACAAAATTAGCTTGTATCTCCAAAACTACACGTTGTATCTCGAAAAGAATTGTTGTGGCGTGTACGTCTTAACATGTAGCATCTAAAGAGAACCAAAAGGAGAATTTTCTTTCGTCAAAATTTTCAGAAAATCACGTTTTAAGGAAATCCCGCATCGTGCGAAATTATCTTGTTTTTCCTAAACAACACGTTGTAAGTCGAAAAGCTTTCATGTTGCGTGTATGTCTAAGTGTGTAGCCTCAAAAGAGAAGGCACAGGACAGTTTTCTCTCGAAAGGATATGCAAGAATACCACTTCATAAGGAAATACAGTTTTGCAGAGTAAAGACATATACGTACGCATTGGAAACTCTTTACGAGAAGAAATAACGCATAGTACAAAATTAGCTTGTATCTCCAAAACTACACGTTGTATCTCGAAAAGAATTGTTGTGGCGTGTACGTCTTAACATGTAGCATCTAAGAGAACCAAAAGGAGAATTTTCTTTCGTCAAAATTTTTCAGAAAATCACGTTTTAAGGAAATCCCGCATCGTGCGAAATTATCTTGTTTTTCCTAAACAACACGTTGTAAGTCGAAAAGCTTTCATGTTGCGTGTATGTCTAAGTGTGTAGCCTCAAAAGAGAAGGCACAGGACAGTTTTCTCTCGAAAGGATATGTAAGAATACCACTTCATAAGGAAATACAGTTTTGCAGAGTAAAGACATATACGTACGCATTGGAAACTCTTTACGAGAAGAAATAACGCATAGTACAAAATTAGCTTGTATCTCCAAAACTACACGTTGTATCTCGAAAAGAATTGTTGTGGCGTGTACGTCTTAACATGTAGCATCTAAAGAGAACCAAAAGGAGAATTTTCTTTCGTCAAAATTTTTCAGAAAATCACGTTTTAAGGAAATCCCGCATCGTGAGAAATTATCTTGTTTTTCCTAAACAACACGTTGTAAGTCGAAAAGCTTTCATGTTGCGTGTATGTCTAAGTGTGTAGCCTCAAAAGAGAAGGCACAGGACAGTTTTCTCTCGAAAGGATATGTAAGAATACCACTTCATAAGGAAATACAGTTTTGCAGAGTAAAGACATATACGTACGCATTGGAAACTCTTTACGAGAAGAAATAACGCATAGTACAAAATTAGCTTGTATCTCCAAAACTACACGTTGTATCTCGAAAAGAATTCTTGTGGCGTGTACGTCTTAACATGTAGCATCTAAAGAGAACCAAAAGGAGAATTTTCTTTCGTCAAAATTTTTCAGAAAATCACGTTTTAAGGAAATCCCGCATCGTGCGAAATTATCTTGTTTTTCCTAAACAACACGTTGTAAGTCGAAAAGCTTTCATGTTGCGTGTATGTCTAAGTGTGTAGCCTCAAAAGAGAAGGCAAAGGACAGTTTTCTTTCGAAAGGATATGTAAGAATACCACTTCATAAGGAAATACAGTTTTGCAGAGTAAAGACATATACGTACGCATTGGAAACTCTTTACGAGAAGAAATAACGCATAGTACAAAATTAGCTTGTATCTCCAAAACTACACTTTGTATCTCGAAAAGAATTGTTGTGGCGTGTACGTCTTAACATGTAGCATCTAAAGAGAACCAAAAGGAGAATTTTCTTTCGTCAAAATTTTTCAGAAAATCACGTTTTAAGGAAATCCCGCATCGTGCGAAATTATCTTGTTTTTCCTAAACAACACGTTGTAAGTCGAAAAGCTTTCATGTTGCGTGTATGTCTAAGTGTGTAGCCTCAAAAGAGAAGGCACAGGACAGTTTTCTCTCGAAAGGATATGTAAGAATACCACTTCATAAGGAAATACAGTTTTGCAGAGTAACGACATATACGTACGCCTTGGAAACTCTTTACGAGAAGAAATAACGCATAGTACAAAATTAGCTTGTATCTCCAAAACTACACGTTGTATCTCGAAAAGAATTGTTGTGGCGTGTACGTCTTAACATGTAGCATCTAAAGAGAACCAAAAGGAGAATTTTCTTTCGTCAAAATTTTTCAGAAAATCACGTTTTAAGGAAATCCCGCATCGTGCGAAATTATCTTGTTTTTCCTAAACAACACGTTGTAAGTCGGAAAGCTTTCATGTTGCGTGTATGTCTAAGTGTGTAGCCTCAAAAGAGAAGGCACAGGACAGTTTTCTCTCGAAAGGATATGTAAGAATACCACTTCATAAGGAAATACAGTTTTGCAGAGTAAAGACATATACGTACGCATTGGAAACTCTTTACGAGAAGAAATAACGAATAGTACAAAATTAGCTTGTATCTCCAAAACTACACGTTGTATCTCGAAAAGAATTGTTGTGGCGTGTACGTCTTAACATGTAGCATCTAAAGAGAACGAAAAGGAGAATTTTCTTTCGTCAAAATTTTTCAGAAAATCACGTTTTAAGGAAATCCCGCATCGTGCGAAATTATCTTGTTTTTCCTAAACAACACGTTGTAAGTCGAAAAGCTTTCATGTTGCGTGTATGTCTAAGTGTGTAGCCTCAAAAGAGAAGGCACAGGACAGTTTTCTCTCGAAAGGATATGTAAGAATACCACTTCATAAGGAAATACAGTTTTGCAGAGTAACGACATATACGTACGCATTGGAAACTCTTTACGAGAAGAAATAACGCATAGTAAAAAATTAGCTTGTATCTCCAAAACTACACGTTGTATCTCGAAAAGAATTGTTGTGGCGTGTACGTCTTAACATGTAGCATCTAAAGAGAACCAAAAGGAGAATTTTCTTTCGTCAAAATTTTTCAGAAAATCACGTTTTAAGGAAATCCCGCATCGTGCGAAATTATCTTGTTTTTCCTAAACAACACGTTGTAAGTCGAAAAGCTTTCATGTTGCGTGTATGTCTAAGTGTGTAGCCTCAAAAGAGAAGGCACAGGACAGTTTTCTCTCGAAAGGATATGTAAGAATACCACTTCATAAGGAAATACAGTTTTGCAGAGTAAAGACATATACGTACGCATTGGAAACTCTTTACGAGAAGAAATAACGCATAGTACAAAATTAGCTTGTATCTCCAAAACTACACGTTGTATCTCGAAAAGAATTCTTGTGGCGTGTACGTCTTAACATGTAGCATCTAAAGAGAACCAAAAGGAGAATTTTCTTTCGTCAAAATTTTTCAGAAAATCACGTTTTAAGGAAATCCCGCATCGTGCGAAATTATCTTGTTTTTCCTAAACAACACGTTGTAAGTCGAAAAGCTTTCATGTTGCGTGTATGTCTAAGTGTGTAGCCTCAAAAGAGAAGGCACAGGACAGTTTTCTCTCGAAAGGATATGTAAGAATACCACTTCATAAGGAAATACAGTTTTGCAGAGTAACGACATATACGTACGCATTGGAAACTCTTTACGAGAAGAAATAACGCATAGTACAAAATTAGCTTGTATCTCCAAAACTACACGTTGTATCTCGAAAAGAATTGTTGTGGCGTGTACGTAATAACATGTAGCATCTAAAGAGAACCAAAAGGAGAATTTTCTTTCGTCAAAATTTTTCAGAAAATCACGTTTTAAGGAAATCCCGCATCGTGCGAAATTATCTTGTTTTTCCTAAACAACACGTTGTAAGTCGAAAAGCTTTCATGTTGCGTGTATGTCTAAGTGTGTAGCCTCAAAAGAGAAGGCACAGGACAGTTTTCTCTCGAAAGGATATGCAAGAATACCACTTCATAAGGAAATACAGTTTTGCAGAGTAAAGACATATACGTACGCATTGGAAACTCTTTAGGAGAAGAAATAACGCATAGTACAAAATTAGCTTGTATCTCCAAAACTACACGTTGTATCTCGAAAAGAATTGTTGTGGCGTGTACGTCTTAACATGTAGCATCTAAAGAGAACCAAAAGGAGAATTTTCTTTCGTCAAAATTTTTCAGAAAATCACGTTTTAAGGAAATCCCGCATCGTGCGAAATTATCTTGTTTTTCCTAAACAACACGTTGTAAGTCGAAAAGCTTTCATGTTGCGTGTATGTCTAAGTGTGTAGCCTCAAAAGAGAAGGCACAGGACAGTTTTCTCTCGAAAGGATATGTAAGAATACCACTTCATAAGGAAATACAGTTTTGCAGAGTAAAGACATATACGTACGCATTGGAAACTGTTTACGAGAAGAAATAACGCATAGTACAAAATTAGCTTGTATCTCCAAAACTACACGTTGTATCTCGAAAAGAATTGTTGTGGCGTGTACGTCTTAACATGTAGCATCTAAAGAGAACCAAAAGGAGAATTTTCTTTCGTCAAAATTTTTCAGAAAATCACGTTTTAAGGAAATCCCGCATCGTGAGAAATTATCTTGTTTTTCCTAAACAACACGTTGTAAGTCGAAAAGCTTTCATGTTGCGTGTATGTCTAAGTGTGTAGCCTCAAAAGAGAAGGCACAGGACAGTTTTCTCTCGAAAGGATATGTAAGAATACCACTTCATAAGGAAATACAGTTTTGCAGAGTAAAGACATATACGTACGCATTGGAAACTCTTTACGAGAAGAAATAACGCATAGTACAAAATTAGCTTGTATCTCCAAAACTACACGTTGTATCTCGAAAAGAATTGTTGTGGCGTGTACGTCTTAACATGTAGCATCTAAAGAGAACCAAAAGGAGAATTTTCTTTCGTCAAAATTTTTCAGAAAATCACGTTTTAAGGAAATCCCGCATCGTGAGAAATTATCTTGTTTTTCCTAAACAACACGTTGTAATTCGAAAAGCTTTCATGTTGCGTGTATGTCTAAGTGTGTAGCCTCAAAAGAGAAGGCACAGGACAGTTTTCTCTCGAAAGGATATGTAAGAATACCACTTCACAAGGAAATACAGTTTTGCAGAGTAAAGACATATACGTATGCATTGGAAACTCTTTACGAGAAGAAATAACGCATAGTACAAAATTAGCTTGTATCTCCAAAACTACACGTTGTATCTCGAAAAGAATTGTTGTGGCGTGTACGTCTTAACATGTAGCATCTAAAGAGAACCAAAAGGAGAATTTTCTTTCGTCAAAATTTTTCAGAAAATCACGTTTTAAGGAAATCCCGCATCGTGCGAAATTATCTTGTTTTTCCTAAACAACACGTTGTAAGTCGAAAAGCTTTCATGTTGCGTGTATGTCTAAGTGTGTAGCCTCAAAAGAGAAGGCAAAGGACAGTTTTCTCTCGAAAGGATATGTAAGAATACCACTTCATAAGGAAATACAGTTTTGCAGAGTAAAGACATATACGTACGCATTGGAAACTCTTTACGAGAAGAAATAACGCATAGTACAAAATTAGCTTGTATCTCCAAAACTACACGTTGTATCTCGAAAAGAATTGTTGTGGCGTGTACGTCTTAACATGTAGCATCTAAAGAGAACCAAAAGGAGAATTTTCTTTCGTCAAAATTTTTCAGAAAATCACGTTTTAAGGAAATCCCGCATCGTGCGAAATTATCTTGTTTTTCCTAAACAACACGTTGTAAGTCGAAAAGCTTTCATTTTGCGTGCATGTCTAAGTGTGTAGCCTCAAAAGAGAAGGCACAGGACAGTTTTCTCTCGAAAGGATATGTAAGAATACCACTTCATAAGGAAATACAGTTTTGCAGAGTAAAGACATATATGTACGCATTGGAAACTCTTTACGAGAAGAAATAACGCATAGTACAAAATTAGCTTGTATCTCCAAAACTACACGTTGTATCTCGAAAAGAATTGTTGTGGCGTGTACGTCTTAACATGTAGCATCTAAAGAGAACCAAAAGGAGAATTTTCTTTCGTCAAAATTTTTCAGAAAATCACGTTTTAAGGAAATCCCGCATCGTGCGAAATTATCTTGTTTTTCCTAAACAACACGTTGTAAGTCGAAAAGCTTTCATGTTGCGTGTATGTCTAAGTGTGTAGCCTCAAAAGAGAAGGCACAGGACAGTTTTCTCTCGAAAGGATATGCAAGAATACCACTTCATGAGGAAATACAGTTTTGCAGAGTAAAGACATATACGTACGCATTGGAAACTCTTTAGGAGAAGAAATAACGCATAGTACAAAATTAGCTTGTATCTCCAAAACTACACGTTGTATCTCGAAAAGAATTGTTGTGGCGTGTACGTCTTAACATGTAGCATCTAAAGAGAACCAAAAGGAGAATTTTCTTTCGTCAAAATTTTTCAGAAAATCACGTTTTAAGGAAATCCCGCATCGTGCGAAATTATCTTGTTTTTCCTAAACAACACGTTGTAAGTCGAAAAGCTTTCATGTTGCGTGTATGTCTAAGTGTGTAGCCACAAAAGAGAAGGCACAGGACAGTTTTCTCTCGAAAGGATATGTAAGAATACCACTTCATAAGGAAATACAGTTTTGCAGAGTAAAGACATATACGTACGCATTGGAAACTCTTTACGAGAAGAAATAACGCATAGTACAAAATTAGCTTGTATCTCCAAAACTACACGTTGTATCTCGAAAAGAATTGTTGTGGCGTGTACGTCTTAACATGTAGCATCTAAAGAGAACCAAAAGGAGAATTTTCTTTCGTCAAAATTTTTCAGAAAATCACGTTTTAAGGAAATCCCGCATCGTGAGAAATTATCTTGTTTTTCCTAAACAACACGTTGTAAGTCGAAAAGCTTTCATGTTGCGTGTATGTCTAAGTGTGTAGCCTCAAAAGAGAAGGCACAGGACAGTTTTCTCTCGAAAGGATATGTAAGAATACCACTTCATAAGGAAATGCAGTTTTGCAGAGTAAAGACATATATGTACGCATTGGAAACTCTTTACGAGAAGAAATAACGCATAGTACAAAATTAGCTTGTATCTCCAAAACTACACGTTGTATCTCGAAAAGAATTGTTGTGGCGTGTACGTCTTAACATGTAGCATCTAAAGAGAACCAAAAGGAGAATTTTCTTTCGTCAAAATTTTTCAGAAAATCACGTTTTAAGGAAATCCCGCATCGTGCGAAATTATCTTGTTTTTCCTAAACAACACGTTGTAAGTCGAAAAGCTTTGATGTTGCGTGTATGTCTAAGTGTGTAGCCTCAAAAGAGAAGGCACAGGACAGTTTTCTCTCGAAAGGATATGTAAGAATACCACTTCATAAGGAAATACAGTTTTGCAGAGTAAAGACATATACGTACGCATTGGAAACTCTTTACGAGAAGAAATAACGCATAGTAAAAAATTAGCTTGTATCTCCAAAACTACACGTTGTATCTCGAAAAGAATTGTTTTGGCGTGTACGTCTTAACATGTAGCATCTAAAGAGAACCAAAAGGAGAATTTTCTTTCGTCAAAATTTTTCAGAAAATCACGTTTTAAGGAAATCCCGCATCGTGCGAAATTATCTTGTTTTTCCTAAACAACACGTTGTAAGTCGAAAAGCTTTCATGTTGCGTGTATGTCTAAGTGTGTAGCCTCAAAAGAGAAGGCACAGGACAGTTTTCTCTCGAAAGGATATGTAAGAATACCACTTCATAAGGAAATACAGTTTTGCAGAGTAACGACATATACGTACGCATTGGAAACTCTTTACGAGAAGAAATAACGCATAGTACAAAATTAGCTTGTATCTCCAAAACTACACGTTGTATCTCGCAAAGAATTGTTGTGGCGTGTACGTCTTAACATGTAGCATCTAAAGAGAACCAAAAGGAGAATTTTCTTTCGTCAAAATTTTTCAGAAAATCACGTTTTAAGGAAATCCCGCATCGTGCGAAATTATCTTGTTTTTCCTAAACAACACGTTGTAAGTCGAAAAGCTTTCATGTTGCGTGCATGTCTAAGTGTGTAGCCTCAAAAGAGAAGGCACAGGACAGTTTTCTCTCGAAAGGATATGTAAGAATACCACTTCATAAGGAAATACAGTTTTGCAGAGTAAAGACATATACGTACGCATTGGAAACTCTTTACGAGAAGAAATAACGCATAGTACAAAATTAGCTTGTATCTCCAAAACTACACGTTGTATCTCGAAAAGAATTGTTGTGGCGTGTACGTCTTAACATGTAGCATCTAAAGAGAACCAAAAGGAGAATTTTCTTGCGTCAAAATTTTTCAGAAAATCACGTTTTAAGGAAATCCCGCATCGTGCGAAATTATCTTGTTTTTCCTAAACAACACGTTGTAAGTCGAAAAGCTTTCATGTTGCGTGTATGTCTAAGTGTGTAGCCTCAAAAGAGAAGGCACAGGACAGTTTTCTCTCGAAAGGATATGCAAGAATACCACTTCATAAGGAAATACAGTTTTGCAGAGTAAAGACATATACGTACGCATTGGAAACTCTTTAGGAGAAGAAATAACGCATAGTACAAAATTAGCTTGTATCTCCAAAACTACACGTTGTATCTCGAAAAGAATTGTTGTGGCGTGTACGTCTTAACATGTAGCATCTAAAGAGAACCAAAAGGAGAATTTTCTTTCGTCAAAATTTTTCAGAAAATCACGTTTTAAGGAAATCCCGCATCGTGCGAAATTATCTTGTTTTTCCTAAACAACACGTTGTAAGTCGAAAAGCTTTCATGTTGCGTGTATGTCTAAGTGTGTAGCCTCAAAAGAGAAGGCACAGGACAGTTTTCTCTCGAAAGGATATGTAAGAATACCACTTCATAAGGAAATACAGTTTTGCAGAGTAAAGACATATACGTACGCATTGGAAACTGTTTACGAGAAGAAATAACGCATAGTACAAAATTAGCTTGTATCTCCAAAACTACACGTTGTATCTCGAAAAGAATTGTTGTGGCGTGTACGTCTTAACATGTAGCATCTAAAGAGAACCAAAAGGAGAATTTTCTTTCGTCAAAATTTTTCAGAAAATCACGTTTTAAGGAAATCCCGCATCGTGAGAAATTATCTTGTTTTTCCTAAACAACACGTTGTAAGTCGAAAAGCTTTCATGTTGCGTGTATGTCTAAGTGTGTAGCCTCAAAAGAGAAGGCACAGGACAGTTTTCTCTCGAAAGGATATGTAAGAATACCACTTCATAAGGAAATACAGTTTTGCAGAGTAAAGACATATACGTACGCATTGGAAACTCTTTACGAGAAGAAATAACGCATAGTACAAAATTAGCTTGTATCTCCAAAACTACACGTTGTATCTCGAAAAGAATTGTTGTGGCGTGTACGTCTTAACATGTAGCATCTAAAGAGAACCAAAAGGAGAATTTTCTTTCGTCAAAATTTTTCAGAAAATCACGTTTTAAGGAAATCCCGCATCGTGAGAAATTATCTTGTTTTTCCTAAACAACACGTTGTAATTCGAAAAGCTTTCATGTTGCGTGTATGTCTAAGTGTGTAGCCTCAAAAGAGAAGGCACAGGACAGTTTTCTCTCGAAAGGATATGTAAGAATACCACTTCACAAGGAAATACAGTTTTGCAGAGTAAAGACATATACGTACGCATTGGAAACTCTTTACGAGAAGAAATAACGCATAGTACAAAATTAGCTTGTATCTCCAAAACTACACGTTGTATCTCGAAAAGAATTGTTGTGGCGTGTACGTCTTAACATGTAGCATCTAAAGAGAACCAAAAGGAGAATTTTCTTTCGTCAAAATTTTTCAGAAAATCACGTTTTAAGGAAATCCCGCATCGTGCGAAATTATCTTGTTTTTCCTAAACAACACGTTGTAAGTCGAAAAGCTTTCATGTTGCGTGTATGTCTAAGTGTGTAGCCTCAAAAGAGAAGGCAAAGGACAGTTTTCTCTCGAAAGGATATGTAAGAATACCACTTCATAAGGAAATACAGTTTTGCAGAGTAAAGACATATACGTACGCATTGGAAACTCTTTACGAGAAAAAATAACGCATAGTACAAAATTAGCTTGTATCTCCAAAACTACACGTTGTATCTCGAAAAGAATTGTTGTGGCGTGTACGTCTTAACATGTAGCATCTAAAGAGAACCAAAAGGAGAATTTTCTTTCGTCAAAATTTTTCAGAAAATCACGTTTTAAGGAAATCCCGCATCGTGCGAAATTATCTTGTTTTTCCTAAACAACACGTTGTAAGTCGAAAAGCTTTCATTTTGCGTGCATGTCTAAGTGTGTAGCCTCAAAAGAGAAGGCACAGGACAGTTTTCTCTCGAAAGGATATGTAAGAATACCACTTCATAAGGAAATACAGTTTTGCAGAGTAAAGACATATACGTACGCATTGGAAACTCTTTACGAGAAGAAATAACGCATAGTACAAAATTAGCTTGTATCTCCAAAACTACACGTTGTATCTCGAAAAGAATTGTTGTGGCGTGTACGTCTTAACATGTAGCATCTAAAGAGAACCAAAAGGAGAATTTTCTTTCGTCAAAATTTTTCAGAAAATCACGTTTTAAGGAAATCCCGCATCGTGCGAAATTATCTTGTTTTTCCTAAACAACACGTTGTAAGTCGAAAAGCTTTCATGTTGCGTGTATGTCTAAGTGTGTAGCCTCAAAGAGAAGGCACAGGACAGTTTTCTCTCGAAAGGATATGCAAGAATACCACTTCATGAGGAAATACAGTTTTGCAGAGTAAAGACATATACGTACGCATTGGAAACTCTTTAGGAGAAGAAATAACGCATAGTACAAAATTAGCTTGTATCTCCAAAACTACACGTTGTATCTCGAAAAGAATTGTTGTGGCGTGTACGTCTTAACATGTAGCATCTAAAGAGAACCAAAAGGAGAATTTTCTTTCGTCAAAATTTTTCAGAAAATCACGTTTTAAGGAAATCCCGCATCGTGCGAAATTATCTTGTTTTTCCTAAACAACACGTTGTAAGTCGAAAAGCTTTCATGTTGCGTGTATGTCTAAGTGTGTAGCCACAAAAGAGAAGGCACAGGACAGTTTTCTCTCGAAAGGATATGTAAGAATACCACTTCATAAGGAAATACAGTTTTGCAGAGTAAAGACATATACGTACGCATTGGAAACTCTTTACGAGAAGAAATAACGCATAGTACAAAATTAGCTTGTATCTCCAAAACTACACGTTGTATCTCGAAAAGAATTCTTGTGGCGTGTACGTCTTAACATGTAGCATCTAAAGAGAACCAAAAGGAGAATTTTCTTTCGTCAAAATTTTTCAGAAAATCACGTTTTAAGGAAATCCCGCATCGTGCGAAATTATCTTGTTTTTCCTAAACAACACGTTGTAAGTCGAAAAGCTTTCATGTTGCGTGTATGTCTAAGTGTGTAGCCTCAAAAGAGAAGGCACAGGACAGTTTTCTCTCGAAAGGATATGTAAGAATACCACTTCATAAGGAAATACAGTTTTGCAGAGTAAAGACATATACGTACGCATTGGAAACTCTTTACGAGAAGAAATAACGCATAGTACAAAATTAGCTTGTATCTCCAAAACTACACGTTGTATCTCGAAAAGAATTGTTTTGGCGTGTACGTCTTAACATGTAGCATCTAAAGAGAACCAAAAGGAGAATTTTCTTTCGTCAAAATTTTTCAGAAAATCACGTTTTAAGGAAATCCCGCATCGTGCGAAATTATCTTGTTTTTCCTAAACAACACGTTGTAAGTCGAAAAGCTTTCATGTTGCGTGTATGTCTAAGTGTGTAGCCTCAAAAGAGAAGGCAAAGGACAGTTTTCTCTCGAAAGGATATGTAAGAATACCACTTCATAAGGAAATACAGTTTTGCAGAGTAAAGACATATACGTACGCATTGGAAACTCTTTACGAGAAGAAATAACGCATAGTACAAAATTAGCTTGTATCTCCAAAACTACACGTTGTATCTCGAAAAGAATTGTTGTGGCGTGTACGTCTTAACATGTAGCATCTAAAGAGAACCAAAAGGAGAATTTTCTTTCGTCAAAATTTTTCAGAAAATCACGTTTTAAGGAAATCCCGCATCGTGCGAAATTATCTTGTTTTTCCTAAACAACACGTTGTAAGTCGAAAAGCTTTCATGTTGCGTGTATGTCTAAGTGTGTAGCCTCAAAAGAGAAGGCACAGGACAGTTTTCTCTCGAAAGGATATGTAAGAATACCAATTCATAAGGAAATACAGTTTTGCAGAGTAAAGACATATACGTACGCATTGGAAACTCTTTACGAGAAGAAATAACGCATAGTACAAAATTAGCTTGTATCTCCAAAACTACACGTTGTATCTCGAAAAGAATTGTTGTGGCGTGTACGTCTTAACATGTAGCATCTAAAGAGAACCAAAAGGAGAATTTTCTTTCGTCAAAATTTTTCAGAAAATCACGTTTTAAGGAAATCCCGCATAGTGCGAAATTATCTTGTTTTTCCTAAACAACACGTTGTAAGTCGGAAAGCTTTCATGTTGCGTGTATGTCTAAGTGTGTAGCCTCAAAAGAGAAGGCACAGGACAGTTTTCTCTCGAAAGGATATGTAAGAATACCACTTCATAAGGAAATACAGTTTTGCAGAGTAAAGACATATACGTACGCATTGGAAACTCTTTACGAGAAGAAATAACGCATAGTACAAAATTAGCTTGTATCTCCAAAACTACACGTTGTATCTCGAAAAGAATTGTTTTGGCGTGTACGTCTTAACATGTAGCATCTAAAGAGAACCAAAAGGAGAATTTTCTTTCGTCAAAATTTTTCAGAAAATCACGTTTTAAGGAAATCCCGCATCGTGCGAAATTATCTTGTTTTTCCTAAACAACACGTTGTAAGTCGAAAAGCTTTCATGTTGCGTGTATGTCTAAGTGTGTAGCCTCAAAAGAGAAGGCAAAGGACAGTTTTCTCTCGAAAGGATATGTAAGAATACCACTTCATAAGGAAATACAGTTTTGCAGAGTAAAGACATATACGTACGCATTGGAAACTCTTTACGAGAAGAAATAACGCATAGTACAAAATTAGCTTGTATCTCCAAAACTACACGTTGTATCTCGAAAAGAATTGTTGTGGCGTGTACGTCTTAACATGTAGCATCTAAAGAGAACCAAAAGGAGAATTTTCTTTCGTCAAAATTTTTCAGAAAATCACGTTTTAAGGAAATCCCGCATCGTGCGAAATTATCTTGTTTTTCCTAAACAACACGTTGTAAGTCGAAAAGCTTTCATGTTGCGTGTATGTCTAAGTGTGTAGCCTCAAAAGAGAAGGCACAGGACAGTTTTCTCTCGAAAGGATATGTAAGAATACCAATTCATAAGGAAATACAGTTTTGCAGAGTAAAGACATATACGTACGCATTGGAAACTCTTTACGAGAAGAAATAACGCATAGTACAAAATTAGCTTGTATCTCCAAAACTACACGTTGTATCTCGAAAAGAATTGTTGTGGCGTGTACGTCTTAACATGTAGCATCTAAAGAGAACCAAAAGGAGAATTTTCTTTCGTCAAAATTTTTCAGAAAATCACGTTTTAAGGAAATCCAGCATCGTGCGAAATTATCTTGTTTTTCCTAAACAACACGTTGTAAGTCGAAAAGCTTTCATGTTGCGTGTATGTCTAAGTGTGTAGCCTCAAAAGAGAAGGCACAGGACAGTTTTCTCTCGAAAGGATATGTAAGAATACCACTTCATAAGGAAATACAGTTTTGCAGAGTAACGACATATACGTACGCATTGGAAACTCTTTACGAGAAGAAATAACGCATAGTAAAAAATTAGCTTGTATCTCCAAAACTACACGTTGTATCTCGAAAAGAATTGTTGTGGCGTGTACGTCTTAACATGTAGCATCTAAAGAGAATCAAAAGGAGAATTTTCTTTCGTCAAAATTTTTCAGAAAATCACGTTTTAAGGAAATCCCGCATCGTGCGAAATTATCTTGTTTTTCATAAACAACACGTTGTAAGTCGGAAAGCTTTCATGTTGCGTGTATGTCTAAGTGTGTAGCCTCAAAAGAGAAGGCACAGGACAGTTTTCTCTCGAAAGGATATGTAAGAATACCACTTCATAAGGAAATACAGTTTTGCAGAGTAAAGACATATACGTACGCATTGGAAACTCTTTACGAGAAGAAATAACGCATAGTACAAAATTAGCTTGTATCTCCAAAACTACACGTTGTATCTCGAAAAGAATTCTTGTGGCGTGTACGTCTTAACATGTAGCATCTAAAGAGAACCAAAAGGAGAATTTTCTTTCGTCAAAATTTTTCACAAAATCACGTTTTAAGGAAATCCCGCATCGTGAGAAATTATCTTGTTTTTCCTAAACAACACGTTGTAAGTCGAAAAGCTTTCATGTTGCGTGCATGTCTAAGTGTGTAGCCTCAAAAGAGAAGGCACAGGACAGTTTTCTCTCGAAAGGATATGTAAGAATACCACTTCATAAGGAAATACAGTTTTGCAGAGTAAAGACATATACGTACGCATTGGAAACTCTTTACGAGAAGAAATAACGCATAGTACAAAATTAGCTTGTATCTCCAAAACTACACGTTGTATCTCGAAAAGAATTGTTGTGGCGTGTACGTCTTAACATGTAGCATCTAAAGAGAACCAAAAGGAGAATTTTCTTTCGTCAAAATTTTTCAGAAAATCACGTTTTAAGGAAATCCCGCATCGTGCGAAATTATCTTGTTTTTCCTAAACAACACGTTGTAAGTCGAAAAGCTTTCATGTTGCGTGTATGTCTAAGTGTGTAGCCTCAAAAGAGAAGGCACAGGACAGTTTTCTCTCGAAAGGATATGCAAGAATACCACTTCATAAGGAAATACAGTTTTGCAGAGTAAAGACATATACGTACGCATTGGAAACTCTTTAGGAGAAGAAATAACGCATAGTACAAAATTAGCTTGTATCTCCAAAACTACACGTTGTATCTCGAAAAGAATTGTTGTGGCGTGTACGTCTTAACATGTAGCATCTAAAGAGAACCAAAAGGAGAATTTTCTTTCTTCAAAATTTTTCAGAAAATCACGTTTTAAGGAAATCCCGCATCGTGCGAAATTATCTTGTTTTTCCTAAACAACACGTTGTAAGTCGAAAAGCTTTCATGTTGCGTGTATGTCTAAGTGTGTAGCCTCAAAAGAGAAGGCACAGGACAGTTTTCTCTCGAAAGGATATGTAAGAATACCACTTCATAAGGAAATACAGTTTTGCAGAGTAAAGACATATACGTACGCATTGGAAACTCTTTACGAGAAGAAATAACGCATAGTACAAAATTAGCTTGTATCTCCAAAACTACACGTTGTATCTCGAAAAGAATTGTTGTGGCGTGTACGTCTTAACATGTAGCATCTAAAGAGAACCAAAAGGAGAATTTTCTTTCGTCAAAATTTTTCAGAAAATCACGTTTTAAGGAAATCCCGCATCGTGAGAAATTATCTTGTTTTTCCTAAACAACACGTTGTAAGTCGAAAAGCTTTCATGTTGCGTGTATGTCTAAGTGTGTAGCCTCAAAAGAGAAGGCACAGGACAGTTTTCTCTCGAAAGGATATGTAAGAATACCACTTCATAAGGAAATACAGTTTTGCAGAGTAAAGACATATACGTACGCATTGGAAACTCTTTACGAGAAGAAATAACGCATAGTACAAAATTAGCTTGTATCTCCAAAACTACACGTTGTATCTCGAAAAGAATTGTTGTGGCGTGTACGTCTTAACATGTAGCATCTAAAGAGAACCAAAAGGAGAATTTTCTTTCGTCAAAATTTTTCAGAAAATCACGTTTTAAGGAAATCCCGCATCGTGCGAAATTATCTTGTTTTTCCTAAACAACACGTTGTAAGTCGAAAAGCTTTCATGTTGCGTGTATGTCTAAGTGTGTAGCCTCAAAAGTGAAGGCAAAGGACAGTTTTCTCTCGAAAGGATATGTAAGAATACCACTTCATAAGGAAATACAGTTTTGCAGAGTAAAGACATATACGTACGCATTGGAAACTCTTTACGAGAAGAAATAACGCATAGTACAAAATTAGCTTGTATCTCCAAAACTACACGTTGTATCTCGAAAAGAATTGTTGTGGCGTGTACGTCTTAACATGTAGCATCTAAGGAGAACCAAAAGGAGAATTTTCTTTCGTCAAAATTTTTCAGAAAATCACGTTTTAAGGAAATCCCGCATCGTGCGAAATTATCTTGTTTTTCCTAAACAACACGTTGTAAGTCGAAAAGCTTTCATGTTGCGTGTATGTCTAAGTGTGTAGCCTCAAAAGAGAAGGCACAGGACAGTTTTCTCTCGATAGGATATGTAAGAATACCACTTCATAAGGAAATACAGTTTTGCAGAGTAACGACATATACGTACGCATTGGAAACTCTTTACGAGAAGAAATAACGCATAGTACAAAATTAGCTTGTATCTCCAAAACTACACGTTGTATCTCGAAAGAATTGTTGTGGCGTGTACGTCTTAACATGTAGCATCTAAAGAGAACCAAAAGGAGAATTTTCTTTCGTCAAAATTTTTCAGAAAATCACGTTTTAAGGAAATCCCGCATCGTGCGAAATTATCTTGTTTTTCCTAAACAACACGTTGTAAGTCGAAAAGCTTTCATTTTGCGTGTATGTCTAAGTGTGTAGCCTCAAAAGAGAAGGCACAGGACAGTTTTCTCTCGAAAGGATATGCAAGAATACCACTTCATAAGGAAATACAGTTTTGCAGAGTAAAGACATATACGTACGCATTGGAAACTCTTTAGGAGAAGAAATAACGCATAGTACAAAATTAGCTTGTATCTCCAAAACTACACGTTGTATCTCGAAAAGAATTGTTGTGGCGTGTACGTCTTAACATGTAGCATCTAAAGAGAACCAAAAGGAGAATTTTCTTTCGTCAAAATTTTTCACAAAATCACGTTTTAAGGAAATCCCGCATCGTGCGAAATTATCTTGTTTTTCCTAAACAACACGTTGTAAGTCGAAAAGCTTTCATGTTGCGTGCATGTCTAAGTGTGTAGCCTCAAAAGAGAAGGCACAGGACAGTTTTCTCTCGAAAGGATATGTAAGAATACCACTTCATAAGGAAATACAGTTTTGCAGAGTAAAGACATATACGTACGCATTGGAAACTCTTTACGAGAAGAAATAACGCATAGTACAAAATTAGCTTGTATCTCCAAAACTACACGTTGTATCTCGAAAAGAATTGTTGTGGCGTGTACGTCTTAACATGTAGCATCTAAAGAGAACCAAAAGGAGAATTTTCTTTCGTCAAAATTTTTCAGAAAATCACGTTTTAAGGAAATCCCGCATCGTGCGAAATTATCTTGTTTTTCCTAAACAACACGTTGTAAGTCGAAAAGCTTTCATGTTGCGTGTATGTCTAAGTGTGTAGCCTCAAAAGAGAAGGCACAGGACAGTTTTCTCTCGAAAGGATATGCAAGAATACCACTTCATAAGGAAATACAGTTTTGCAGAGTAAAGACATATACGTACGCATTGGAAACTCTTTAGGAGAAGAAATAACGCATAGTACAAAATTAGCTTGTATCTCCAAAACTACACGTTGTATCTCGAAAAGAATTGTTGTGGCGTGTACGTCTTAACATGTAGCATCTAAAGAGAACCAAAAGGAGAATTTTCTTTCTTCAAAATTTTTCAGAAAATCACGTTTTAAGGAAATCCCGCATCGTGCGAAATTATCTTGTTTTTCCTAAACAACACGTTGTAAGTCGAAAAGCTTTCATGTTGCGTGTATGTCTAAGTGTGTAGCCTCAAAAGAGAAGGCACAGGACAGTTTTCTCTCGAAAGGATATGTAAGAATACCACTTCATAAGGAAATACAGTTTTGCAGAGTAAAGACATATACGTACGCATTGGAAACTCTTTACGAGAAGAAATAACGCATAGTACAAAATTAGCTTGTATCTCCAAAACTACACGTTGTATCTCGAAAAGAATTGTTGTGGCGTGTACGTCTTAACATGTAGCATCTAAAGAGAACCAAAAGGAGAATTTTCTTTCGTCAAAATTTTTCAGAAAATCACGTTTTAAGGAAATCCCGCATCGTGAGAAATTATCTTGTTTTTCCTAAACAACACGTTGTAAGTCGAAAAGCTTTCATGTTGCGTGTATGTCTAAGTGTGTAGCCTCAAAAGAGAAGGCACAGGACAGTTTTCTCTCGAAAGGATATGTAAGAATACCACTTCATAAGGAAATACAGTTTTGCAGAGTAAAGACATATACGTACGCATTGGAAACTTTTTACGAGAAGAAATAACGCATAGTACAAAATTAGCTTGTATCTCCAAAACTACACGTTGTATCTCGAAAAGAATTGTTGTGGCGTGTACGTCTTAACATGTAGCATCTAAAGAGAACCAAAAGGAGAATTTTCTTTCGTCAAAATTTTTCAGAAAATCACGTTTTAAGGAAATCCCGCATCGTGCGAAATTATCTTGTTTTTCCTAAACAACACGTTGTAAGTCGAAAAGCTTTCATGTTGCGTGTATGTCTAAGTGTGTAGCCTCAAAAGAGAAGGCAAAGGACAGTTTTCTCTCGAAAGGATATGTAAGAATACCACTTCATAAGGAAATACAGTTTTGCAGAGTAAAGACATATACGTACGCATTGGAAACTCTTTACGAGAAGAAATAACGCATAGTACAAAATTAGCTTGTATCTCCAAAACTACACGTTGTATCTCGAAAAGAATTGTTGTGGCGTGTACGTCTTAACATGTAGCATCTAAGGAGAACCAAAAGGAGAATTTTCTTTCGTCAAAATTTTTCAGAAAATCACGTTTTAAGGAAATCCCGCATCGTGCGAAATTATCTTGTTTTTCCTAAACAACACGTTGTAAGTCGAAAAGCTTTCATGTTGCGTGTATGTCTAAGTGTGTAGCCTCAAAAGAGAAGGCACAGGACAGTTTTCTCTCGGTAGGATATGTAAGAATACCACTTCATAAGGAAATACAGTTTTGCAGAGTAACGACATATACGTACGCATTGGAAACTCTTTACGAGAAGAAATAACGCATAGTACAAAATTAGCTTGTATCTCCAAAACTACACGTTGTATCTCGAAAAGAATTGTTGTGGCGTGTACGTCTTAACATGTAGCATCTAAAGAGAACCAAAAGGAGAATTTTCTTTCGTCAAAATTTTTCAGAAAATCACGTTTTAAGGAAATCCCGCATCGTGCGAAATTATCTTGTTTTTCCTAAACAACACGTTGTAAGTCGAAAAGCTTTCATTTTGCGTGTATGTCTAAGTGTGTAGCCTCAAAAGAGAAGGCACAGGACAGTTTTCTCTCGAAAGGATATGCAAGAATACCACTTCATAAGGAAATACAGTTTTGCAGAGTAAAGACATATACGTACGCATTGGAAACTCTTTAGGAGAAGAAATAACGCATAGTACAAAATTAGCTTGTATCTCCAAAACTACACGTTGTATCTCGAAAAGAATTGTTGTGGCGTGTACGTCTTAACATGTAGCATCTAAAGAGAACCAAAAGGAGAATTTTCTTTCGTCAAAATTTTTCAGAAAATCACGTTTTAAGGAAATCCCGCATCGTGCGAAATTATCTTGTTTTTCCTAAACAACACGTTGTAAGTCGAAAAGCTTTCATGTTGCGTGTATGTCTAAGTGTGTAGCCTCAAAAGAGAAGGCACAGGACAGTTTTCTCTCGAAAGGATATGTAAGAATACCACTTCATAAGGAAATACAGTTTTGCAGAGTAAAGACATATACGTACGCATTGGAAACTCTTTACGAGAAGAAATAACGCATAGTACAAAATTAGCTTGTATCTCCAAAACTACACGTTGTATCTCGAAAAGAATTGTTGTGGCGTGTACGTCTTAACATGTAGCATCTAAAGAGAACCAAAAGGAGAATTTTCTTTCGTCAAAATTTTTCAGAAAATCACGTTTTAAGGAAATCCCGCATCGTGCGAAATTATCTTGTTTTTCCTAAACAACACGTTGTAAGTCGAAAAGCTTTCATGTTGCGTGTATGTCTAAGTGTGTAGCCTCAAAAGAGAAGGCACAGGACAGTTTTCTCTCGAAAGGATATGTAAGAATACCACTTCATAAGGAAATACAGTTTTGCAGAGTAAAGACATATACGTACGCATTGGAAACTCTTTACGAGAAGAAATAACGCATAGTACAAAATTAGCTTGTATCTCCAAAACTACACGTTGTATCTCGAAAAGAATTGTTGTGGCGTGTACGTCTTAACATGTAGCATCTAAAGAGAACCAAAAGGAGAATTTTCTTTCGTCAAAATTTTTCAGAAAATCACGTTTTAAGGAAATCCCGCATCGTGCGAAATTACCTTGTTTTTCCTAAACAACACGTTGTAAGTCGAAAAGCTTTCATGTTGCGTGTATGTCTAAGTGTGTAGCCTCAAAAGAGAAGGCACAGGACAGTTTTCTCTCGAAAGGATATGTAAGAATACCACTTCATAAGGAAATACATTTATGCAGAGTAACGACATATACGTACGCATTGGAAACTCTTTACAAGAAGAAATAACGCATAGTACAAAATTAGCTTGTATCTCCAAAACTACACGTTGTATCTCGAAAAGAATTGTTGTGGCGTGTACGTCTTAAATGTAGCATCTAAAGAGAACCAAAAGGAGAATTTTCTTTCGTCAAAATTTTTCAGAAAATCACGTTTTAAGGAAATCCCGCATCGTGCGAAATTATCTTGTTTTTCCTAAACAACACGTTGTAAGTCGAAAAGCTTTCATGTTGCGTGTATGTCTAAGTGTGTAGCCTCAAAAGATAAGGCACAGGACAGTTTTCTCTCGAAAGGATATGTAAGAATACCACTTCATAAGGAAATACAGTTTTTCAGAGTAAAGACATATACGTACGCATTGGAAACTGTTTACGAGAAGAAATAACGCATAGTACAAAATTAGCTTGTATCTCCAAAACTACACGTTGTATCTCGAAAAGAATTGTTGTGGCGTGTACGTCTTAACATGTAGCATCTAAAGAGAACCAAAAGGAGAATTTTCTTTCGTCAAAATTTTTCAGAAAATCACGTTTTAAGGAAATCCCGCATCGTGCGAAATTATCTTGTTTTTCCTAAGCAACACGTTGTAAGTCGAAAAACTTTCATGTTGCGTGTATGTCTAAGTGTGTAGCCTCAAAAGAGAAGGCACAGGACAGTTTTCTCTCGAAAGGATATGTAAGAATACCACTTCATAAGGAAATACAGTTTTGCAGAGTAAAGACATATACGTACGCATTGGAAACTCTTTACGAGAAGAAATAACGCATAGTACAAAATTAGCTTGTATCTCCAAAACTACACGTTGTATCTCGAAAAGAATTGTTGTGGCATGTACGTCTTAACATGTAGCATCTAAAGAGAACCAAAAGGAGAATTTTCTTTCGTCAAAATTTTTCAGAAAATCACGTTTTAAGGAAATCCCGCATCGTGCGAAATTATCTTGTTTTTCCTAAACAACACGTTGTAAGTCGAAAAGCTTTCATGTTGCGTGTATGTCTAAGTGTGTAGCCTCAAAAGAGAAGGCACAGGACAGTTTTCTCTCGAAAGGATATGTAAGAATACCACTTCATAAGGAAATACAGTTTTGCAGAGTAACGACATATACGTACGCATTGGAAACTCTTTACGAGAAGAAATAACGCATAGTACAAAATTAGCTTGTATCTCCAAAACTACACGTTGTATCTCGAAAAGAATTGTTGTGGCGTGTACGTCTTAACATGTAGCATCTAAAGAGAACCAAAAGGAGAATTTTCTTTCGTCAAAATTTTTCAGAAAATCACGTTTTAAGGAAATCCCGCATCGTGCGAAATTATCTTGTTTTTCCTAAACAACACGTTGTAATTCGAAAAGCTTTCATGTTGCGTGTATGTCTAAGTGTGTAGCCTCAAAAGAGAAGGCACAGGACAGTTTTCTCTCGAAAGGATATGTAAGAATACCACTTCATAAGGAAATACAGTTTTGCAGAGTAAGGACATATACGTACGCATTGGAAACTCTTTAGGAGAAGAAATAACGCATAGTACAAAATTAGCTTGTGTCTCCAAAACTACACGTTGTATCTCGAAAAGAATTGTTGTGGCGTGTACGTCTTAACATGTAGCATCTAAAGAGAACCAAAAGGAGAATTTTCTTTCGTCAAAATTTTTCAGAAAATCACGTTTTAAGGAAATCCCGCATCGTGCGAAATTATCTTGTTTTTCCTAAACAACACGTTGTAAGTCGAATAGCTTTCATGTTGCGTGTATGTCTAAGTGTGTAGCCTCAAAAGAGAAGGCACAGGACAGTTTTCTCTCGAAAGGATATGTAAGAATACCACTTCATAAGGAAATACAGTTTTGCAGAGTAACGACATATACATACGCATTGGAAACTCTTTACGAGAAGAAATAACGCATAGTACAAAATTAGCTTGTATCTCCAAAACTACACGTTGTATCTCGAAAAGAATTGTTGTGGCGTGTACGTCTTAACATGTAGCATCTAAAGAGAACCAAAAGGAGAATTTTCTTTCGTCAAAATTTTTCAGAAAATCACGTTTTAAGGAAATCCCGCATCGTGCGAAATTATCTTGTTTTTCCTAAACAACACGTTGTAAGTCGAAAAGCTTTCATGTTGCGTGTATGTCTAAGTGTGTAGCATCAAAAGAGAAGGCACAGGACAGTTTTCTCTCGAAAGGATATGTAAGAATACCACTTCATAAGGAAATACAGTTTTGCAGAGTAAAGACATATACGTACGCATTGGAAACTCTTTACGAGAAGAAATAACGCATAGTACAAAATTAGCTTGTATCTCCAAAACTACACGTTGTATCTCGAAAAGAATTGTTGTGGCGTGTACGTCTTAACATGTAGCATCTAAAGAGAACGAAAAGGAGAATTTTCTTTCGTCAATTTTTCAGAAAATCACGTTTAAAGGAAATCCCGCATCGTGCGAAATTATCTTGTTTTTCCTAAACAACACGTTGTAAGTCGAAAAGCTTTCATGTTGCGTGTATGTCTAAGTGTGTAGCCTCAAAAGAGAAGGCACAGGACAGTTTTCTCTCGAAAGGATATGTAAGAATACCACTTCATAAGGAAATACAGTTTTGCAGAGTAACGACATATACGTACGCATTGGAATCTCTTTACGAGAAGAAATAACGCATAGTACAAAATTAGCTTTTATCTCCAAAACTACACGTTGTATCTCGAAAAGAATTGTTGTGGCGTGTACGTCTTAACATGTAGCATCTAAAGAGAACCAAAAGGAGAATTTTCTTTCGTCAAAATTTTTCAGAAAATCACGTTTTAAGGAAATCCCGCATCGTGCGAAATTATCTTGTTTTTCCTAAACAACACGTTGTAAGTCGAAAAGCTTTCATGTTGCGTGTATGTCTAAGTGTGTAGCATCAAAAGAGAAGGCACAGGACAGTTTTCTCTCGAAAGGATATGTAAGAATACCACTTCATAAGGAAATACAGTTTTGCAGAGTAAAGACATATACGTACGCATTGGAAACTCTTTACGAGAAGAAATAACGCATAGTACAAAATTAGCTTGTATCTCCAAAACTACACGTTGTATCTCGAAAAGAATTGTTGTGGCGTGTACGTCTTAACATGTAGCATCTAAAGAGAACGAAAAGGAGAATTTTCTTTCGTCAATTTTTCAGAAAATCACGTTTAAAGGAAATCCCGCATCGTGCGAAATTATCTTGTTTTTCCTAAACAACACGTTGTAAGTCGAAAAGCTTTCATGTTGCGTGTATGTCTAAGTGTGTAGCCTCAAAAGAGAAGGCACAGGACAGTTTTCTCTCGAAAGGATATGTAAGAATACCACTTCATAAGGAAATACAGTTTTGCAGAGTAACGACATATACGTACGCATTGGAATCTCTTTACGAGAAGAAATAACGCATAGTACAAAATTAGCTTTTATCTCCAAAACTACACGTTGTATCTCGAAAAGAATTGTTGTGGCGTGTACGTCTTAACATGTAGCATCTAAAGAGAACCAAAAGGAGAATTTTCTTTCGTCAAAATTTTTCAGAAAATCACGTTTTAAGGAAATCCCGCATCGTGCGAAATTATCTTGTTTTTCCTAAACAACACGTTGTAAGTCGGAAAGCTTTCATGTTGCGTGTATGTCTAAGTGTGTAGCCTCAAAAGAGAAGGCACAGGACAGTTTTCTCTCGAAAGGATATGTAAGAATACCACTTCATAAGGAAATACAGTTTTGCAGAGTAAAGACATATACGTACGCATTGGAAACTCTTTACGAGAAGAAATAACGCATAGTACAAAATTAGCTTGTATCTCCAAAACTACACGTTGTATCTCGAAAAGAATTCTTGTCGCGTGTACGTCTTAACATGTAGCATCTAAAGAGAACCAAAAGGAGAATTTTCTTTCGTCAAAATTTTTCAGAAAATCACGTTTTAAGGAAATCCCGCATCGTGCGAAATTATCTTGTTTTTCCTAAACAACACGTTGTAAGTCGAAAAGCTTTCATGTTGCGTGTATGTCTAAGTGTGTAGCCTCAAAAGAGAAGGCACAGGACAGTTTTCTCTCGAAAGGATATGTAAGAATACCACTTCATAAGGAAATACAGTTTTGCAGAGTAACGACATATACGTACGCATTGGAAACTCTTTACGAGAAGAAATAACGCATAGTACAAAATTAGCTTGTATCTCCAAAACTACACGTTGTATCTCGAAAAGAATTGTTGTGGCGTGTACGTCTTAACATGTAGCATCTAAAGAGAACCAAAAGGAGAATTTTCTTTCGTCAAAATTTTTCAGAAAATCACGTTTTAAGGAAATCCCGCATCGTGCGAAATTATCTTGTTTTTCCTAAACAACACGTTGTAAGTCGAAAAGCTTTCATGTTGCGTGTATGTCTAAGTGTGTAGCCTCAAAAGAGAAGGCACAGGACAGTTTTCTCTCGAAAGGATATGTAAGAATACCACTTCATAAGGAAATACAGTTTTGCAGAGTAAAGACATATACGTACGCATTGGAAACTCTTTACGAGAAGAAATAACGCATAGTACAAAATTAGCTTGTATCTCCAAAACTACACGTTGTATCTCGAAAAGAATTGTTGTGGCGTGTACGTCTTAACATGTAGCATCTAAAGAGAACCAAAAGGAGAATTTTCTTTCGTCAAAATTTTTCAGAAAATCACGTTTTATGGAAATCCCGCATCGTGCGAAATTATCTTGTTTTTCCTAAACAACACGTTGTAAGTCGAAAAGCTTTCATGTTGCGTGTATGTCTAAGTGTGTAGCCTCAAAAGAGAAGGCACAGGACAGTTTTCTCTCGAAAGGATATGTAAGAATACCACTTCATAAGGAAATACAGTTTTGCAGAGTAAAGACATATACATACGCATTGGAAACTCTTTAGGAGAAGAAATAACGCATAGTACAAAATTAGCTTGTATCTCCAAAACTACACGTTGTATCTCGAAAAGAATTGTTGTGGCGTGTACGTCTTAACATGTAGCATCTAAAGAGAACCAAAAGGAGAATTTTCTTTCGTCAAAATTTTTCAGAAAATCACGTTTTAAGGAAATCCCGCATCGTGCGAAATTATCTTGTTTTTCCTAAACAACACGTTGTAAGTCGAAAAGCTTTCATGTTGCGTGTATGTCTAAGTGTGTAGCCTCAAAAGAGAAGGCACAGGACAGTTTTCTCTCGAAAGGATATGTAAGAATACCACTTCATAAGGAAATACAGTTTTGCAGAGTAAAGACATATACGTACGCATTGGAAACTCTTTACGAGAAGAAATAACGCATAGTACAAAATTAGCTTGTATCTCCAAAACTACACGTTGTATCTCGAAAAGAATTGTTGTGGCGTGTACGTCTTAACATGTAGCATCTAAAGAGAACCAAAAGGAGAATTTTCTTTCGTCAAAATTTTTCAGAAAATCACGTTTTATGGAAATCCCGCATCGTGCGAAATTATCTTGTTTTTCCTAAACAACACGTTGTAAGTCGAAAAGCTTTCATGTTGCGTGTATGTCTAAGTGTGTAGCCTCAAAAGAGAAGGCACAGGACAGTTTTCTCTCGAAAGGATATGTAAGAATACCACTTCATAAGGAAATACAGTTTTGCAGAGTAAAGACATATACGTACGCATTGGAAACTCTTTACGAGAAGAAATAACGCATAGTACAAAATTAGCTTGTATCTCCAAAACTACACGTTGTATCTCGAAAAGAATTGTTGTGGCGTGTACGTCTTAACATGTAGCATCTAAAGAGAACCAAAAGGAGAATTTTCTTTCGTCAAAATTTTTCAGAAAATCACGTTTTAAGGAAATCCCGCATCGTGCGAAATTATCTTGTTTTTCCTAAACAACACGTTGTAAGTCGAAAAGCTTTCATGTTGCGTGTATGTCTAAGTGTGTAGCCTCAAAAGAGAAGGCACAGGACAGTTTTCTCTCGAAAGGATATGTAAGAATACCACTTCATAAGGAAATACAGTTATGCAGAGTAACGACATATACGTACGCATTGGAAACTCTTTACAAGAAGAAATAACGCATAGTACAAAATTAGCTTGTATCTCCAAAACTACACGTTGTATCTCGAAAAGAATTGTTGTGGCGTGTACGTCTTAACATGTAGCATCTAAAGAGAACCAAAAGGAGAATTTTCTTTCGTCAAAATTTTTCAGAAAATCACGTTTTAAGGAAATCCCGCATCGTGCGAAATTATCTTGTTTTTCCTAAACAACACGTTGTAAGTCGAAAAGCTTTCATGTTGCGTGTATGTCTAAGTGTGTAGCCTCAAAAGATAAGGCACAGGACAGTTTTCTCTCGAAAGGATATGTAAGAATACCACTTCATAAGGAAATACAGTTTTGCAGAGTAAAGACATATACGTACGCATTGGAAACTGTTTACGAGAAGAAATAACGCATAGTACAAAATTAGCTTGTATCTCCAAAACTACACGTTGTATCTCGAAAAGAATTGTTGTGGCGTGTACGTCTTAACATGTAGCATCTAAAGAGAACCAAAAGGAGAATTTTCTTTCGTCAAAATTTTTCAGAAAATCACGTTTTAAGGAAATCCCGCATCGTGCGAAATTATCTTGTTTTTCCTAAGCAACACGTTGTAAGTCGAAAAACTTTCATGTTGCGTGTATGTCTAAGTGTGTAGCCTCAAAAGAGAAGGCACAGGACAGTTTTCTCTCGAAAGGATATGTAAGAATACCACTTCATAAGGAAATACAGTTTTGCAGAGTAAAGACATATACGTACGCATTGGAAACTCTTTACGAGAAGAAATAACGCATAGTACAAAATTAGCTTGTATCTCCAAAACTACACGTTGTATCTCGAAAAGAATTGTTGTGGCATGTACGTCTTAACATGTAGCATCTAAAGAGAACCAAAAGGAGAATTTTCTTTCGTCAAAATTTTTCAGAAAATCACGTTTTAAGGAAATCCCGCATCGTGCGAAATTATCTTGTTTTTCCTAAACAACACGTTGTAAGTCGAAAAGCTTTCATGTTGCGTGTATGTCTAAGTGTGTAGCCTCAAAAGAGAAGGCACAGGACAGTTTTCTCTCGAAAGGATATGTAAGAATACCACTTCATAAGGAAATACAGTTTTGCAGAGTAACGACATATACGTACGCATTGGAAACTCTTTACGAGAAGAAATAACGCATAGTACAAAATTAGCTTGTATCTCCAAAACTACACGTTGTATCTCGAAAAGAATTGTTGTGGCGTGTACGTCTTAACATGTAGCATCTAAAGAGAACCAAAAGGAGAATTTTCTTTCGTCAAAATTTTTCAGAAAATCACGTTTTAAGGAAATCCCGCATCGTGAGAAATTATCTTGTTTTTCCTAAACAACACGTTGTAAGTCGAAAAGCTTTCATGTTGCGTGTATGTCTAAGTGTGTAGCCTCAAAAGAGAAGGCACAGGACAGTTTTCTCTCGAAAGGATATGTAAGAATACCACTTCATAAGGAAATACAGTTTTGCAGAGTAAGGACATATACGTACGCATTGGAAACTCTTTAGGAGAAGAAATAACGCATAGTACAAAATTAGCTTGTGTCTCCAAAACTACACGTTGTATCTCGAAAAGAATTGTTGTGGCGTGTACGTCTTAACATGTAGCATCTAAAGAGAACCAAAAGGAGAATTTTCTTTCGTCAAAATTTTTCAGAAAATCACGTTTTAAGGAAATCCCGCATCGTGCGAAATTATCTTGTTTTTCCTAAACAACACGTTGTAAGTCGAATAGCTTTCATGTTGCGTGTATGTCTAAGTGTGTAGCCTCAAAAGAGAAGGCACAGGACAGTTTTCTCTCGAAAGGATATGTAAGAATACCACTTCATAAGGAAATACAGTTTTGCAGAGTAACGACATATACATACGCATTGGAAACTCTTTACGAGAAGAAATAACGCATAGTACAAAATTAGCTTGTATCTCCAAAACTACACGTTGTATCTCGAAAAGAATTGTTGTGGCGTGTACGTCTTAACATGTAGCATCTAAAGAGAACCAAAAGGAGAATTTTCTTTCGTCAAAATTTTTCAGAAAATCACGTTTTAAGGAAATACCGCATCGTGCGAAATTATCTTGTTTTTCCTAAACAACACGTTGTAAGTCGAAAAGCTTTCATGTTGCGTGTATGTCTAAGTGTGTAGCATCAAAAGAGAAGGCACAGGACAGTTTTCTCTCGAAAGGATATGTAAGAATACCACTTCATAAGGAAATACAGTTTTGCAGAGTAAAGACATATACGTACGCATTGGAAACTCTTTACGAGAAGAAATAACGCATAGTACCAAATTAGCTTGTATCTCCAAAACTACACGTTGTATCTCGAAAAGAATTGTTGTGGCGTGTACGTCTTAACATGTAGCATCTAAAGAGAACGAAAAGGAGAATTTTCTTTCGTCAATTTTTCAGAAAATCACGTTTTAAGGAAATCCCGCATCGTGCGAAATTATCTTGTTTTTCCTAAACAACACGTTGTAAGTCGAAAAGCTTTCATGTTGCGTGTATGTCTAAGTGTGTAGCCTCAAAAGAGAAGGCACAGGACAGTTTTCTCTCGAAAGGATATGTAAGAATACCACTTCATAAGGAAATACAGTTTTGCAGAGTAAAGACATATACGTACGCATTGGAAACTCTTTAGGAGAAGAAATAACGCATAGTACAAAATTAGCTTGTATCTCCAAAACTACACGTTGTATCTCGAAAAGAATTGTTGTGGCGTGTACGTCTTAACATGTAGCATCTAAAGAGAACCAAAAGGAGAATTTTCTTTCGTCAAAATTTTTCAGAAAATCACGTTTTAAGGAAATCCCGCATCGTGAGAAATTATCTTGTTTTTCCTAAACAACACGTTGTAAGTCGAAAAGCTTTCATGTTGCGTGTATGTCTAAGTGTGTAGCCTCAAAAGAGAAGGCACAGGACAGTTTTCTCTCGAAAGGATATGTAAGAATACCACTTCATAAGGAAATACAGTTTTGCAGAGTAAAGACATATACGTACGCATTGGAAACTCTTTACGAGAAGAAATAACGCATAGTACAAAATTAGCTTGTATCTCCAAAACTACACGTTGTATCTCGAAAAGAATTGTTGTGGCGTGTACGTCTTAACATGTAGCATCTAAAGAGAACCAAAAGGAGAATTTTCTTTCGTCAAAATTTTTCAGAAAATCACGTTTTAAGGAAATCCCGCATCGTGCGAAATTATCTTGTTTTTCCTAAACAACACGTTGTAAGTCGAAAAGCTTTCATGTTGCGTGTATGTCTAAGTGTGTAGCCTCAAAAGAGAAGGCACAGGACAGTTTTCTCTCGAAAGGATATGTAAGAATACCACTTCATAAGGAAATACAGTTTTGCAGAGTAAAGACATATACGTACGCATTGGAAACTCTTTAGGAGAAGAAATAACGCATAGTACAAAATTAGCTTGTATCTCCAAAACTACACGTTGTATCTCGAAAAGAATTGTTGTGGCGTGTACGTCTTAACATGTAGCATCTAAAGAGAACCAAAAGGAGAATTTTCTTTCGTCAAAATTTTTCAGAAAATCACGTTTTAAGGAAATCCCGCATCGTGCGAAATTATCTTGTTTTTCCTAAACAACACGTTGTAAGTCGAAAAGCTTTCATGTTGCGTGTATGTCTAAGTGTGTAGCCTCAAAAGAGAAGGCACAGGACAGTTTTCTCTCGAAAGGATATGTAAGAATACCACTTCATAAGGAAATACAGTTTTGCAGAGTAAAGACATATACATACGCATTGGAAACTCTTTACGAGAAGAAATAACGCATAGTACAAAATTAGCTTGTATCTCCAAAACTACACGTTGTATCTCGAAAAGAATTGTTGCGGCGTGTACGTCTTAACATGTAGCATCTAAAGAGAACCAAAAGGAGAATTTTCTTTCGTCAAAATTTTTCAGAAAATCACGTTTTAAGGAAATCCCGCATCGTGCGAAATTATCTTGTTTTTCCTAAACAACACGTTGTAAGTCGAAAAGCTTTCATGTTGCGTGTATGTCTAAGTGTCTAGCCTCAAAAGAGAAGGCACAGGACAGTTTTCTCTCGAAAGGATATGTAAGAATACCACTTCATAAGGAAATACAGTTTTTCAGAGTAACGACATATACGTACGCATTGGAAACTCTTTACGAGAAGAAATAACGCATAGTACAAAATTAGCTTGTATCTCCAAAACTACACGTTGTATCTCGAAAAGAATTGTTGTGGCGTGTACGTCTTAACATGTAGCATCTAAAGAGAACCAAAAGGAGAATTTTCTTTCGTCAAAATTTTTCAGAAAATCACGTTTTAAGGAAATCCCGCATCGTGCGAAATTATCTTGTTTTTCCTAAACAACACGTTGTAAGTCGAAAAGCTTTCATGTTGCGTGTATGTATAAGTGTGTAGCCTCAAAAGAGAAGGCACAGGACAGTTTTCTCTCGAAAGGATATGTAAGAATACCACTTCATAAGGAAATACAGTTTTGCAGAGTAAAGACATATACGTACGCATTGGAAACTCTTTACGAGAAGAAATAACGCATAGTACAAAATTAGCTTGTATCTCCAAAACTACACGTTGTATCTCGAAAAGAATTGTTGTGGCGTGTACGTCTTAACATGTAGCATCTAAAGAGAACCAAAAGGAGAATTTTCTTTCGTCAAAATTTTTCAGAAAATCACGTTTTAAGGAAATCCCGCATCGTGCGAAATTATCTTGTTTTTCCTAAACAACACGTTGTAAGTCGAAAAGCTTTCATGTTGCGTGTATGTCTAAGTGTGTAGCCTCAAAAGAGAAGGCACAGGACAGTTTTCTCTCGAAAGGATATGTAAGAATACCACTTCATAAGGAAATACAGTTTTGCAGAGTAACGACATATACGTACGCATTGGAAACTCTTTACGAGAAGAAATAACGCATAGTACAAAATTAGCTTGTATCTCCAAAACTACACGTTGTATCTCGAAAAGAATTGTTGTGGCGTGTACGTCTTAACATGTAGCATCTAAAGAGAACCAAAAGGAGAATTTTCTTTCGTCAAAATTTTTCAGAAAATCACGTTTTAAGGAAATCCCGCATCGTGCGAAATTATCTTGTTTTTCCTAAACAACACGTTGTAAGTCGAAAAGCTTTCATGTTGCGTGTATGTCTAAGTGTGTAGCATCAAAAGAGAAGGCACAGGACAGTTTTCTCTCGAAAGGATATGTAAGAATACCACTTCATAAGGAAATACAGTTTTGCAGAGTAAAGACATATACGTACGCATTGGAAACTCTTTACGAGAAGAAATAACGCATAGTACAAAATTAGCTTGTATCTCCAAAACTACACGTTGTATCTCGAAAAGAATTGTTGTGGCGTGTACGTCTTAACATGTAGCATCTAAAGAGAACCAAAAGGAGAATTTTCTTTCGTCAATTTTTCAGAAAATCACGTTTTAAGGAAATCCCGCATCGTGCGAAATTATCTTGTTTTTCCTAAACAACACGTTGTAAGTCGAAAAGCTTTCATGTTGCGTGTATGTCTAAGTGTGTAGCCTCAAAAGAGAAGGCACAGGACAGTTTTCTCTCGAAAGGATATGTAAGAATACCACTTCATAAGGAAATACAGTTTTGCAGAGTAAAGACATATACGTACGCATTGGAAACTCTTTACGAGAAGAAATAACGCATAGTACAAAATTAGCTTGTATCTCCAAAACTACACGTTGTATCTCGAAAAGAATTGTTGTGGCGTGTACGTCTTAACATGTAGCATCTAAAGAGAACCAAAAGGAGAATTTTCTTTCGTCAAAATTTTTCAGAAAATCACGTTTTAAGGAAATCCCGCATCGTGCGAAATTATCTTGTTTTTCCTAAACAACACGTTGTAAGTCGAAAAGCTTTCATGTTGCGTGTATGTCTAAGTGTGTAGCCTCAAAAGAGAAGGCACAGGACAGTTTTCTCTCGAAAGGATATGTAAGAATACCACTTCATAAGTAAATACAGTTTTGCAGAATAAAGACATATACGTACGCATTGGAAACTCTTTACGAGAAGAAATAACGCATAGTACAAAATTAGCTTGTATCTCCAAAACTACACGTTGTATCTCGAAAAGAATTGTTGTGGCGTGTACGTCTTAACATGTAGCATCTAAAGAGAACCAAAAGGAGAATTTTCTTTCGTCAAAATTTTTCAGAAAATCACGTTTTAAGGAAATCCCGCATCGTGCGAAATTATCTTGTTTTTCCTAAACAACACGTTGTAAGTCGAAAAGCTTTCATGTTGCGTGTATGTCTAAGTGTGTAGCCTCAAAAGAGAAGGCACAGGACAGTTTTCTCTCGAAAGGATATGTAAGAATACCACTTCATAAGGAAATACAGTTTTGCAGAGTAAAGACATATACATACGCATTGGAAACTCTTTACGAGAAGAAATAACGCATAGTACAAAATTAGCTTGTATCTCCAAAACTACACGTTGTATTTCGAAAAGAATTGTTGCGGCGTGTACGTCTTAACATGTAGCATCTAAAGAGAACCAAAAGGAGAATTTTCTTTCGTCAAAATTTTTCAGAAAATCACGTTTTAAGGAAATCCCGCATCGTGCGAAATTATCTTGTTTTTCCTAAACAACACGTTGTAAGTCGAAAAGCTTTCATGTTGCGTGTATGTCTAAGTGTCTAGCCTCAAAAGAGAAGGCACAGGACAGTTTTCTCTCGAAAGGATATGTAAGAATACCACTTCATAAGGAAATACAGTTTTGCAGAGTAACGACATATACGTACGCATTGGAAACTCTTTACGAGAAGAAATAACGCATAGTACAAAATTAGCTTGTATCTCCAAAACTACACGTTGTATCTCGAAAAGAATTGTTGTGGCGTGTACGTCTTAACATGTAGCATCTAAAGAGAACCAAAAGGAGAATTTTCTTTCGTCAAAATTTTTCAGAAAATCACGTTTTAAGGAAATCCCGCATCGTGCGAAATTATCTTGTTTTTCCTAAACAACACGTTGTAAGTCGAAAAGCTTTCATGTTGCGTGTATGTATAAGTGTGTAGCCTCAAAAGAGAAGGCACAGGACAGTTTTCTCTCGAAAGGATATGTAAGAATACCACTTCATAAGGAAATACAGTTTTGCAGAGTAAAGACATATACGTACGCATTGGAAACTCTTTACGAGAAGAAATAACGCATAGTACAAAATTAGCTTGTATCTCCAAAACTACACGTTGTATCTCGAAAAGAATTGTTGTGGCGTGTACGTCTTAACATGTAGCATCTAAAGAGAACCAAAAGGAGAATTTTCTTTCGTCAAAATTTTTCAGAAAATCACGTTTTAAGGAAATCCCGCATCGTGCGAAATTATCTTGTTTTTCCTAAACAACACGTTGTAAGTCGAAAAGCTTTCATGTTGCGTGTATGTCTAAGTGTGTAGCCTCAAAAGAGAAGGCACAGGACAGTTTTCTCTCGAAAGGATATGTAAGAATACCACTTCATAAGGAAATACAGTTTTGCAGAGTAACGACATATACATACGCATTGGAAACTCTTTACGAGAAGAAATAACGCATAGTACAAAATTAGCTTGTATCTCCAAAACTACACGTTGTATCTCGAAAAGAATTGTTGTGGCGTGTACGTCTTAACATGTAGCATCTAAAGAGAACCAAAAGGAGAATTTTCTTTCGTCAAAATTTTTCAGAAAATCACGTTTTAAGGAAATCCCGCATCGTGCGAAATTATCTTGTTTTTCCTAAACAACACGTTGTAAGTCGAAAAGCTTTCATGTTGCGTGTATGTCTAAGTGTGTAGCATCAAAAGAGAAGGCACAGGACAGTTTTCTCTCGAAAGGATATGTAAGAATACCACTTCATAAGGAAATACAGTTTTGCAGAGTAAAGACATATACGTACGCATTGGAAACTCTTTACGAGAAGAAATAACGCATAGTAAAAAATTAGCTTGTATCTCCAAAACTACACGTTGTATCTCGAAAAGAATTGTTGTGGCGTGTACGTCTTAACATGTAGCATCTAAAGAGAACCAAAAGGAGAATTTTCTTTCGTCAATTTTTCAGAAAATCACGTTTTAAGGAAACCCCGCATCGTGCGAAATTATCTTGTTTTTCCTAAACAACACGTTGTAAGTCGAAAAGCTTTCATGTTGCGTGTATGTCTAAGTGTGTAGCCTCAAAAGAGAAGGCACAGGACAGTTTTCTCTCGAAAGGATATGTAAGAATACCACTTCATAAGGAAATACAGTTTTGCAGAGTAAAGACATATACGTACGCATTGGAAACTCTTTACGAGAAGAAATAACGCATAGTACAAAATTAGCTTGTATCTCCAAAACTACACGTTGTATCTCGAAAAGAATTGTTGTGGCGTGTACGTCTTAACATGTAGCATCTAAAGAGAACCAAAAGGAGAATTTTCTTTCGTCAAAATTTTTCAGAAAATCACGTTTTAAGGAAATCCCGCATCGTGCGAAATTATCTTGTTTTTCCTAAACAACACGTTGTAAGTCGAAAAGCTTTCATGTTGCGTGTATGTCTAAGTGTGTAGCCTCAAAAGAGAAGGCACAGGACAGTTTTCTCTCGAAAGGATATGTAAGAATACCACTTCATAAGGAAATACAGTTTTGCAGAGTAACGACATATACGTACGCATTGGAAACTCTTTACGAGAAGAAATAACGCATAGTACAAAATTAGCTTTTATCTCCAAAACTACACGTTGTATCTCGAAAAGAATTGTTGTGGCGTGTACGTCTTAACATGTAGCATCTAAAGAGAACCAAAAGGAGAATTTTCTTTCGTCAAAATTTTTCAGAAAATCACGTTTTAAGGAAATCCCGCATCGTGCGAAATTATCTTGTTTTTCCTAAACAACACGTTGTAAGTCGGAAAGCTTTCATGTTGCGTGTATGTCTAAGTGTGTAGCCTCAAAAGAGAAGGCACAGGACAGTTTTCTCTCGAAAGGATATGTAAGAATACCACTTCATAAGGAAATACAGTTTTGCAGAGTAAAGACATATACGTACGCATTGGAAACTCTTTACGAGAAGAAATAACGAATAGTACAAAATTAGCTTGTATCTCCAAAACTACACGTTGTATCTCGAAAAGAATTGTTGTGGCGTGTACGTCTTAACATGTAGCATCTAAAGAGAACCAAAAGGAGAATTTTCTTTCGTCAAAATTTTTCAGAAAATCACGTTTTAAGGAAATCCCGCATCGTGCGAAATTATCTTGTTTTTCCTAAACAACACGTTGTAAGTCGAAAAGCTTTCATGTTGCGTGTATGTCTAAGTGTGTAGCCTCAAAAGAGAAGGCACAGGACAGTTTTCTCTCGAAAGGATATGTAAGAATACCACTTCATAAGGAAATACAGTTTTGCAGAGTAACGACATATACGTACGCATTGGAAACTCTTTACGAGAAGAAATAATGCATAGTAAAAAATTAGCTTGTATCTCCAAAACTACACGTTGTATCTCGAAAAGAATTGTTGTGGCGTGTACGTCTTAACATGTAGCATCTAAAGAGAACCAAAAGGAGAATTTTCTTTCGTCAAAATTTTTCAGAAAATCACGTTTTAAGGAAATCCCGCAACGTGCGAAATTATCTTGTTTTTCCTAAACAACACGTTGTAAGTCGGAAAGCTTTCATGTTGCGTGTATGTCTAAGTGTGTAGCCTCAAAAGAGAAGGCACAGGACAGTTTTCTCTCGAAAGGATATGTAAGAATACCACTTCATAAGGAAATACAGTTTTGCAGAGTAAAGACATATACGTACGCATTGGAAACTCTTTACGAGAAGAAATAACGCATAGTACAAAATTAGCTTGTATCTCCAAAACTACACGTTGTATCTCGAAAAGAATTCTTGTCGCGTGTACGTCTTAACATGTAGCATCTAAAGAGAACCAAAAGGAGAATTTTCTTTCGTCAAAATTTTTCAGAAAATCACGTTTTAAGGAAATCCCGCATCGTGCGAAATTATCTTGTTTTTCCTAAACAACACGTTGTAAGTCGAAAAGCTTTCATTTTGCGTGTATGTCTAAGTGTGTAGCCTCAAAAGAGAAGGCACAGGACAGTTTTCTCTCGAAAGGATATGCAAGAATACCACTTCATAAGGAAATACAGTTTTGCAGAGTAAAGACATATACGTACGCATTGGAAACTCTTTAGGAGAAGAAATAACGCATAGTACAAAATTAGCTTGTATCTCCAAAACTACACGTTGTATCTCGAAAAGAATTGTTGTGGCGTGTACGTCTTAACATGTAGCATCTAAAGAGAACCAAAAGGAGAATTTTCTTTGGTCAAAATTTTTCAGAAAATCACGTTTTAAGGAAATCCCGCATCGTGCGAAATTATCTTGTTTTTCCTAAACAACACGTTGTAAGTCGAAAAGCTTTCATGTTGCGTGTATGTCTAAGTGTGTAGCCTCAAAAGAGAAGGCACAGGACAGTTTTCTCTCGAAAGGATATGTAAGAATACCACTTCATAAGGGAATACAGTTTTGCAGAGTAAAGACATATACGTACGCATTGGAAACTCTTTACGAGAAGAAATAACGCATAGTACAAAATTAGCTTGTATCTCCAAAACTACACGTTGTATCTCGAAAAGAATTGTTGTGGCGTGTACGTCTTAACATGTAGCATCTAAAGAGAACCAAAAGGAGAATTTTCTTTCGTCAAAATTTTTCAGAAAATCACGTTTTAAGGAAATCCCGCATCGTGAGAAATTATCTTGTTTTTCCTAAACAACACGTTGTAAGTCGAAAAGCTTTCATGTTGCGTGTATGTCTAAGTGTGTAGCCTCAAAAGAGAAGGCACAGGACAGTTTTCTCTCGAAAGGATATGTAAGAATACCACTTCATAAGGAAATACAGTTTTGCAGAGTAAAGACATATACGTACGCATTGGAAACTCTTTACGAGAAGAAATAACGCATAGTACAAAATTAGCTTGTATCTCCAAAACTACACGTTGTATCTCGAAAAGAATTGTTGTGGCGTGTACGTCTTAACATGTAGCATCTAAAGAGAACCAAAAGGAGAATTTTCTTTCGTCAAAATTTTTCAGATAATCACGTTTTAAGGAAATCCCGCATCGTGCGAAATTATCTTGTTTTTCCTAAACAACACGTTGTAAGTCGAAAAGCTTTCATGTTGCGTGTATGTCTAAGTGTGTAGCCTCAAAAGAGAAGGCACAGGACAGTTTTCTCTCGAAAGGATATGTAAGAATACCACTTCATAAGGAAATACAGTTTTGCAGAGTAACGACATATACGTACGCATTGGAATCTCTTTACGAGAAGAAATAACGCATAGTACAAAATTAGCTTTTATCTCCAAAACTACACGTTGTATCTCGAAAAGAATTGTTGTGGCGTGTACGTCTTAACATGTAGCATCTAAAGAGAACCAAAAGGAGAATTTTCTTTCGTCAAAATTTTTCAGAAAATCACGTTTTAAGGAAATCCCGCATCGTGCGAAATTATCTTGTTTTTCCTAAACAACACGTTGTAAGTCGAAAAGCTTTCATGTTGCGTGTATGTCTAAGTGTGTAGCCTCAAAAGAGAAGGCACAGGACAGTTTTCTCTCGAAAGGATATGTAAGAATACCACTTCATAAGGAAATACAGTTTTGCAGAGTAAAGACATATACGTACGCATTGGAAACTCTTTACGAGAAGAAATAACGCATCGTAAAAAATTAGCTTGTATCTCCAAAACTACACGTTGTATCTCGAAAAGAATTGTTGTGGCGTGTACGTCTTAACATGTAGCATCTAAAGAGAACCAAAAGGAGAATTTTCTTTCGTCAAAATTTTTCAGAAAATCACGTTTTAAGGAAATCCCGCATCGTGCGAAATTTTCTTGTTTTTCCTAAACAACACGTTGTAAGTCGAAAAGCTTTCATGTTGCGTGTATGTCTAAGTGTGTAGCCTCAAAAGAGAAGGCACAGGACAGTTTTCTCTCGAAAGGATATGTAAGAATACCACTTCATAAGGAAATACAGTTTTGCAGAGTAAAGACATATACGTACGCATTGGAAACTCTTTACGAGAAGAAATAACGCATCGTACAAAATTAGCTTGTATCTCCAAAACTACACGTTGTATCTCGAAAAGAATTGTTGTGGCGTGTACGTCTTAACATGTAGCATCTAAAGAGAACCAAAAGGAGAATTTTCTTTCGTCAAAATTTTTCAGAAAATCACGTTTTAAGGAAATCCCGCATCGTGCGAAATTATCTTGTTTTTCCTAAACAACACGTTGTAAGTCGAAAAGCTTTCATGTTGCGTGTATGTCTAAGTGTGTAGCCTCAAAAGAGAAGGCACAGGACAGTTTTCTCTCGAAAGGATATGTAAGAATACCACTTCATAAGGAAATACAGTTTTGCAGAGTAAAGACATATACGTACGCATTGGAAACTCTTTACGAGAAGAAATAACGCATCGTACAAAATTAGCTTGTATCTCCAAAACTACACGTTGTATCTCGAAAAGAATTGTTGTGGCGTGTACGTCTTAACATGTAGCATCTAAAGAGAACCAAAAGGAGAATTTTCTTTCGTCAAAATTTTTCAGAAAATCACGTTTTAAGGAAATCCCGCATCGTGCGAAATTATCTTGTTTTTCCTAAACAACACGTTGTAAGTCGAAAAGCTTTCATGTTGCGTGTATGTCTAAGTGTGTAGCCTCAAAAGAGAAGGCACAGGACAGTTTTCTCTCGAAAGGATATGTAAGAATACCACTTCATAAGGAAATACAGTTTTGCAGAGTAAAGACATATACGTACGCATTGGAAACTCTTTACGAGAAGAAATAACGCATCGTACAAAATTAGCTTGTATCTCCAAAACTACACGTTGTATCTCGAAAAGAATTGTTGTGGCGTGTACGTCTTAACATGTAGCATCTAAAGAGAACCAAAAGGAGAATTTTCGTTCGTCAAAATTTTTCAGAAAATCACGTTTTAAGGAAATCCCGCATCGTGCGAAATTATCTTGTTTTTCCTAAACAACACGTTGTAAGTCGAAAAGCTTTCATGTTGCGTGTATGTCTAAGTGTGTAGCCTCAAAAGAGAAGGCACAGGACAGTTTTCTCTCGAAAGGATATGTAAGAATACCACTTCATAAGGAAATACAGTTTTGCAGAGTAAAGACATATACGTACGCATTGAAAACTCTTTACGAGAAGAAATAACGCATCGTACAAAATTAGCTTGTATCTCCAAAACTACACGTTGTATCTCGAAAAGAATTGTTGTGGCGTGTACGTCTTAACATGTAGCATCTAAAGAGAACCAAAAGGAGAATGTTCTATCGTCAAAATTTTTCAGAAAATCACGCTTTAAGGAAATCCCGCATCGTGCGAAATTATCTTGTTTTTCCTAAACAACACGTTGTAAGTCGAAAAGCTTTCATGTTGCGTGTATGTCTAAGTGTGTAGCCTCAAAAGAGAAGGCACAGGACAGTTTTCTCTCGAAAGGATATGTAAGAATACCACTTCATAAGGAAATACAGTTTTGCAGAGTAAAGACATATACGTACGCATTGGAAACTCTTTACGAGAAGAAATAACGCATCGTACAAAATTAGCTTGTATCTCCAAAACTACACGTTGTATCTCGAAAAGAATTGTTGTGGCGTGTACGTCTTAACATGTAGCATCTAAAGAGAACCAAAAGGAGAATTTTCGTTCGTCAAAATTTTTCAGAAAATCACGTTTTAAGGAAATCCCGCATCGTGCGAAATTATCTTGTTTTTCCTAAACAACACGTTGTAAGTCGAAAAGCTTTCATGTTGCGTGTATGTCTAAGTGTGTAGCCTCAAAAGAGAAGGCACAGGACAGTTTTCTCTCGAAAGGATATGTAAGAATACCACTTCATAAGGAAATACAGTTTTGCAGAGTAAAGACATATACGTACGCATTGGAAACTCTTTACGAGAAGAAATAACGCATCGTACAAAATTAGCTTGTATCTCCAAAACTACACGTTGTATCTCGAAAAGAATTGTTGTGGCGTGTACGTCTTAACATGTAGCATCTAAAGAGAACCAAAAGGAGAATTTTCTTTCGTCAAAATTTTTCAGAAAATCACGTTTTAAGGAAATCCCGCATCGTGCGAAATTTTCTTGTTTTTCCTAAACAACACGTTGTAAGTCGAAAAGCTTTCATGTTGCGTGTATGTCTAAGTGTGTAGCCTCAAAAGAGAAGGCACAGGACAGTTTTCTCTCGAAAGGATATGTAAGAATACCACTTCATAAGGAAATACAGTTTTGCAGAGTAAAGACATATACGTACGCATTGGAAACTCTTTACGAGAAGAAATAACGCATCGTACAAAATTAGCTTGTATCTCCAAAACTACACGTTGTATCTCGAAAAGAATTGTTGTGGCGTGTACGTCTTAACATGTAGCATCTAAAGAGAACCAAAAGGAGAATTTTCTTTCGTCAAAATTTTTCAGAAAATCACGTTTTAAGGAAATCCCGCATCGTGCGAAATTATCTTGTTTTTCCTAAACAACACGTTGTAAGTCGAAAAGCTTTCATGTTGCGTGTATGTCTAAGTGTGTAGCCTCAAAAGAGAAGGCACAGGACAGTTTTCTCTCGAAAGGATATGTAAGAATACCACTTCATAAGGAAATACAGTTTTGCAGAGTAAAGACATATACGTACGCATTGGAAACTCTTTACGAGAAGAAATAACGCATCGTACAAAATTAGCTTGTATCTCCAAAACTACACGTTGTATCTCGAAAAGAATTGTTGTGGCGTGTACGTCTTAACATGTAGCATCTAAAGAGAACCAAAAGGAGAATTTTCTTTCGTCAAAATTTTTCAGAAAATCACGTTTTAAGGAAATCCCGCATCGTGCGAAATTATCTTGTTTTTCCTAAACAACACGTTGTAAGTCGAAAAGCTTTCATGTTGCGTGTATGTCTAAGTGTGTAGCCTCAAAAGAGAAGGCACAGGACAGTTTTCTCTCGAAAGGATATGTAAGAATACCACTTCATAAGGAAATACAGTTTTGCAGAGTAAAGACATATACGTACGCATTGGAAACTCTTTACGAGAAGAAATAACGCATCGTACAAAATTAGCTTGTATCTCCAAAACTACACGTTGTATCTCGAAAAGAATTGTTGTGGCGTGTACGTCTTAACATGTAGCATCTAAAGAGAACCAAAAGGAGAATTTTCTTTCGTCAAAATTTTTCAGAAAATCACGTTTTAAGGAAATCCCGCATCGTGCGAAATTATCTTGTTTTTCCTAAACAACACGTTGTAAGTCGAAAAGCTTTCATGTTGCGTGTATGTCTAAGTGTGTAGCCTCAAAAGAGAAGGCACAGGACAGTTTTCTCTCGAAAGGATATGTAAGAATACCACTTCATAAGGAAATACAGTTTTGCAGAGTAAAGACATATACGTACGCATTGGAAACTCTTTACGAGAAGAAATAACGCATCGTACAAAATTAGCTTGTATCTCCAAAACTACACGTTGTATCTCGAAAAGAATTGTTGTGGCGTGTACGTCTTAACATGTAGCATCTAAAGAGAACCAAAAGGAGAATGTTCTATCGTCAAAATTTTTCAGAAAATCACGCTTTAAGGAAATCCCGCATCGTGCGAAATTATCTTGTTTTTCCTAAACAACACGTTGTAAGTCGAAAAGCTTTCATGTTGCGTGTATGTCTAAGTGTGTAGCCTCAAAAGAGAAGGCACAGGACAGTTTTCTCTCGAAAGGATATGTAAGAATACCACTTCATAAGGAAATACAGTTTTGCAGAGTAAAGACATATACGTACGCATTGGAAACTCTTTACGAGAAGAAATAACGCATCGTACAAAATTAGCTTGTATCTCCAAAACTACACGTTGTATCTCGAAAAGAATTGTTGTGGCGTGTACGTCTTAACATGTAGCATCTAAAGAGAACCAAAAGGAGAATGTTCTATCGTCAAAATTTTTCAGAAAATCACGCTTTAAGGAAATCCCGCATCGTGCGAAATTATCTTGTTTTTCCTAAACAACACGTTGTAAGTCGAAAAGCTTTCATGTTGCGTGTATGTCTAAGTGTGTAGCCTCAAAAGAGAAGGCACAGGACAGTTTTCTCTCGAAAGGATATGTAAGAATACCACTTCATAAGGAAATACAGTTTTGCAGAGTAAAGACATATACGTACGCATTGGAAACTCTTTACGAGAAGAAATAACGCATCGTACAAAATTAGCTTGTATCTCCAAAACTACACGTTGTATCTCGAAAAGAATTGTTGTGGCGTGTACGTCTTAACATGTAGCATCTAAAGAGAACCAAAAGGAGAATTTTCTTTCGTCAAAATTTTTCAGAAAATCACGTTTTAAGGAAATCCCGCATCGTGCGAAATTATCTTGTTTTTCCTAAACAACACGTTGTAAGTCGAAAAGCTTTCATGTTGCGTGTATGTCTAAGTGTGTAGCCTCAAAAGAGAAGGCACAGGACAGTTTTCTCTCGAAAGGATATGTAAGAATACCACTTCATAAGGAAATACAGTTTTGCAGAGTAAAGACATATACGTACGCATTGGAAACTCTTTACGAGAAGAAATAACGCATCGTACAAAATTAGCTTGTATCTCCAAAACTACACGTTGTATCTCGAAAAGAATTGTTGTGGCGTGTACGTCTTAACATGTAGCATCTAAAGAGAACCAAAAGGAGAATTTTCTTTCGTCAAAATTTTTCAGAAAATCACGTTTTAAGGAAATCCCGCATCGTGCGAAATTATCTTGTTTTTCCTAAACAACACGTTGTAAGTCGAAAAGCTTTCATGTTGCGTGTATGTCTAAGTGTGTAGCCTCAAAAGAGAAGGCACAGGACAGTTTTCTCTCGAAAGGATATGTAAGAATACCACTTCATAAGGAAATACAGTTTTGCAGAGTAAAGACATATACGTACGCATTGGAAACTCTTTACGAGAAGAAATAACGCATCGTACAAAATTAGCTTGTATCTCCAAAACTACACGTTGTATCTCGAAAAGAATTGTTGTGGCGTGTACGTCTTAACATGTAGCATCTAAAGAGAACCAAAAGGAGAATTTTCTTTCGTCAAAATTTTTCAGAAAATCACGTTTTAAGGAAATCCCGCATCGTGCGAAATTATCTTGTTTTTCCTAAACAACACGTTGTAAGTCGAAAAGCTTTCATGTTGCGTGTATGTCTAAGTGTGTAGCCTCAAAAGAGAAGGCACAGGACAGTTTTCTCTCGAAAGGATATGTAAGAATACCACTTCATAAGGAAATACAGTTTTGCAGAGTAAAGACATATACGTACGCATTGGAAACTCTTTACGAGAAGAAATAACGCATCGTACAAAATTAGCTTGTATCTCCAAAACTACACGTTGTATCTCGAAAAGAATTGTTGTGGCGTGTACGTCTTAACATGTAGCATCTAAAGAGAACCAAAAGGAGAATTTTCTTTCGTCAAAATTTTTCAGAAAATCACGTTTTAAGGAAATCCCGCATCGTGCGAAATTATCTTGTTTTTCCTAAACAACACGTTGTAAGTCGAAAAGCTTTCATGTTGCGTGTATGTCTAAGTGTGTAGCCTCAAAAGAGAAGGCACAGGACAGTTTTCTCTCGAAAGGATATGTAAGAATACCACTTCATAAGGAAATACAGTTTTGCAGAGTAAAGACATATACGTACGCATTGGAAACTCTTTACGAGAAGAAATAACGCATCGTACAAAATTAGCTTGTATCTCCAAAACTACACGTTGTATCTCGAAAAGAATTGTTGTGGCGTGTACGTCTTAACATGTAGCATCTAAAGAGAACCAAAAGGAGAATTTTCTTTCGTCAAAATTTTTCAGAAAATCACGTTTTAAGGAAATCCCGCATCGTGCGAAATTATCTTGTTTTTCCTAAACAACACGTTGTAAGTCGAAAAGCTTTCATGTTGCGTGTATGTCTAAGTGTGTAGCCTCAAAAGAGAAGGCACAGGACAGTTTTCTCTCGAAAGGATATGTAAGAATACCACTTCATAAGGAAATACAGTTTTGCAGAGTAAAGACATATACGTAGGCATTGGAAACTCTTTACGAGAAGAAATAACGCATCGTACAAAATTAGCTTGTATCTCCAAAACTACACGTTGTATCTCGAAAAGAATTGTTGTGGCGTGTACGTCTTAACATGTAGCATCTAAAGAGAACCAAAAGGAGAATTTTCTTTCGTCAAAATTTTTCAGAAAATCACGTTTTAAGGAAATCCCGCATCGTGCGAAATTATCTTGTTTTTCCTAAACAACACGTTGTAAGTCGAAAAGCTTTCATGTTGCGTGTATGTCTAAGTGTGTAGCCTCAAAAGAGAAGGCACAGGACAGTTTTCTCTCGAAAGGATATGTAAGAATACCACTTCATAAGGAAATACAGTTTTGCAGAGTAAAGACATATACGTACGCATTGGAAACTCTTTACGAGAAGAAATAACGCATCGTACAAAATTAGCTTGTATCTCCAAAACTACACGTTGTATCTCGAAAAGAATTGTTGTGGCGTGTACGTCTTAACATGTAGCATCTAAAGAGAACCAAAAGGAGAATTTTCGTTCGTCAAAATTTTTCAGAAAATCACGTTTTAAGGAAATCCCGCATCGTGCGAAATTATCTTGTTTTTCCTAAACAACACGTTGTAAGTCGAAAAGCTTTCATGTTGCGTGTATGTCTAAGTGTGTAGCCTCAAAAGAGAAGGCACAGGACAGTTTTCTCTCGAAAGGATATGTAAGAATACCACTTCATAAGGAAATACAGTTTTGCAGAGTAAAGACATATACGTACGCATTGGAAACTCTTTACGAGAAGAAATAACGCATCGTACAAAATTAGCTTGTATCTCCAAAACTACACGTTGTATCTCGAAAAGAATTGTTGTGGCGTGTACGTCTTAACATGTAGCATCTAAAGAGAACCAAAAGGAGAATGTTCTTTCGTCAAAATTTTTCAGAAAATCACGTTTTAAGGAAATCCCGCATCATGCGAAATTATCTTGTTTTTCCTAAACAACACGTTGTAAGTCGAAAAGCTTTCATGTTGCGTGTATGTCTAAGTGTGTAGCCTCAAAAGAGAAGGCACAGGACAGTTTTCTCTCGAAAGGATATGTAAGAATACCACTTCATAAGGAAATACAGTTTTGCAGAGTAAAGACATATACGTACGCATTGGAAACTCTTTACGAGAAGAAATAACGCATCGTACAAAATTAGCTTGTATCTCCAAAACTACACGTTGTATCTCGAAAAGAATTGTTGTGGCGTGTACGTCTTAACATGTAGCATCTAAAGAGAACCAAAAGGAGAATTTTCTTTCGTCAAAATTTTTCAGAAAATCACGTTTTAAGGAAATCCCGCATCGTGCGAAATTATCTTGTTTTTCCTAAACAACACGTTGTAAGTCGAAAAGCTTTCATGTTGCGTGTATGTCTAAGTGTGTAGCCTCAAAAGAGAAGGCACAGGACAGTTTTCTCTCGAAAGGATATGTAAGAATACCACTTCATAAGGAAATACAGTTTTGCAGAGTAAAGACATATACGTACGCATTGGAAACTCTTTACGAGAAGAAATAACGCATCGTACAAAATTAGCTTGTATCTCCAAAACTACACGTTGTATCTCGAAAAGAATTGTTGTGGCGTGTACGTCTTAACATGTAGCATCTAAAGAGAACCAAAAGGAGAATTTTCTTTCGTCAAAATTTTTCAGAAAATCACGTTTTAAGGAAATCCCGCATCGTGCGAAATTATCTTGTTTTTCCTAAACAACACGTTGTAAGTCGAAAAGCTTTCATGTTGCGTGTATGTCTAAGTGTGTAGCCTCAAAAGAGAAGGCACAGGACAGTTTTCTCTCGAAAGGATATGTAAGAATACCACTTCATAAGGAAATACAGTTTTGCAGAGTAAAGACATATACGTACGCATTGGAAACTCTTTACGAGAAGAAATAACGCATCGTACAAAATTAGCTTGTATCTCCAAAACTACACGTTGTATCTCGAAAAGAATTGTTGTGGCGTGTACGTCTTAACATGTAGCATCTAAAGAGAACCAAAAGGAGAATTTTCGTTCGTCAAAATTTTTCAGAAAATCACGTTTTAAGGAAATCCCGCATCGTGCGAAATTATCTTGTTTTTCCTAAACAACACGTTGTAAGTCGAAAAGCTTTCATGTTGCGTGTATGTCTAAGTGTGTAGCCTCAAAAGAGAAGGCACAGGACAGTTTTCTCTCGAAAGGATATGTAAGAATACCACTTCATAAGGAAATACAGTTTTGCAGAGTAAAGACATATACGTACGCATTGGAAACTCTTTACGAGAAGAAATAACGCATCGTACAAAATTAGCTTGTATCTCCAAAACTACACGTTGTATCTCGAAAAGAATTGTTTGTGGCGTGTACGTCTTAACATGTAGCATCTAAAGAGAACCAAAAGGAGAATTTTCTTTCGTCAAAATTTTTCAGAAAATCACGTTTTAAGGAAATCCCGCATCGTGCGAAATTATCTTGTTTTTCCTAAACAACACGTTGTAAGTCGAAAAGCTTTCATGTTGCGTGTATGTCTAAGTGTGTAGCCTCAAAAGAGAAGGCACAGGACAGTTTTCTCTCGAAAGGATATGTAAGAATACCACTTCATAAGGAAATACAGTTTTGCAGAGTAAAGACATATACGTACGCATTGGAAACTCTTTACGAGAAGAAATAACGCATCGTACAAAATTAGCTTGTATCTCCAAAACTACACGTTGTATCTCGAAAAGAATTGTTGTGGCGTGTACGTCTTAACATGTAGCATCTAAAGAGAACCAAAAGGAGAATTTTCTTTCGTCAAAATTTTTCAGAAAATCACGTTTTAAGGAAATCCCGCATCGTGCGAAATTTTCTTGTTTTTCCTAAACAACACGTTGTAAGTCGAAAAGCTTTCATGTTGCGTGTATGTCTAAGTGTGTAGCCTCAAAAGAGAAGGCACAGGACAGTTTTCTCTCGAAAGGATATGTAAGAATACCACTTCATAAGGAAATACAGTTTTGCAGAGTAAAGACATATACGTACGCATTGGAAACTCTTTACGAGAAGAAATAACGCATCGTACAAAATTAGCTTGTATCTCCAAAACTACACGTTGTATCTCGAAAAGAATTGTTGTGGCGTGTACGTCTTAACATGTAGCATCTAAAGAGAACCAAAAGGAGAATTTTCTTTCGTCAAAATTTTTCAGAAAATCACGTTTTAAGGAAATCCCGCATCGTGCGAAATTATCTTGTTTTTCCTAAACAACACGTTGTAAGTCGAAAAGATTTCATGTTGCGTGTATGTCTAAGTGTGTAGCCTCAAAAGAGAAGGCACAGGACAGTTTTCTCTCGAAAGGATATGCAAGAATACCACTTCATAAGGAAATACAGTTTTGCAGAGTAAAGACATATACGTACGCATTGGAAACTCTTTACGAGAAGAAATAACGCATCGTACAAAATTAGCTTGTATCTCCAAAACTACACGTTGTATCTCGAAAAGAATTGTTGTGGCGTGTACGTCTTAACATGTAGCATCTAAAGAGAACCAAAAGGAGAATTTTCTTTCGTCAAAATTTTTCAGAAAATCACGTTTTAAGGAAATCCCGCATCGTGCGAAATTTTCTTGTTTTTCCTAAACAACACGTTGTAAGTCGAAAAGCTTTCATGTTGCGTGTATGTCTAAGTGTGTAGCCTCAAAAGAGAAGGCACAGGACAGTTTTCTCTCGAAAGGATATGCAAGAATACCACTTCATAAGGAAATACAGTTTTGCAGAGTAAAGACATATACGTACGCATTGGAAACTCTTTACGAGAAGAAATAACGCATCGTACAAAATTAACTTGTATCTCCAAAACTACACGTTGTATCTCGAAAAGAATTGTTGTGGCGTGTACGTCTTAACATGTAGCATCTAAAGAGAACCAAAAGGAGAATTTTCTTTCGTCAAAATTTTTCAGAAAATCACGTTTTAAGGAAATCCCGCATCGTGCGAAATTATCTTGTTTTTCCTAAACAACACGTTGTAAGTCGAAAAGCTTTCATGTTGCGTGTATGTCTAAGTGTGTAGCCTCAAAAGAGAAGGCACAGGACAGTTTTCTCTCGAAAGGATATGTAAGAATACCACTTCATAAGGAAATACAGTTTTGCAGAGTAAAGACATATACGTACGCATTGGAAACTCTTTACGAGAAGAAATAACGCATCGTACAAAATTAGCTTGTATCTCCAAAACTACACGTTGTATCTCGAAAAGAATTGTTGTGGCGTGTACGTCTTAACATGTAGCATCTAAAGAGAACCAAAAGGAGAATTTTCTTTCGTCAAAATTTTTCAGAAAATCACGTTTTAAGGAAATCCCGCATCGTGCGAAATTATCTTGTTTTTCCTAAACAACACGTTGTAAGTCGAAAAGCTTTCATGTTGCGTGTATGTCTAAGTGTGTAGCCTCAAAAGAGAAGGCACAGGACAGTTTTCTCTCGAAAGGATATGTAAGAATACCACTTCATAAGGAAATACAGTTTTGCAGAGTAAAGACATATACGTACGCATTGGAAACTCTTTACGAGAAGAAATAACGCATCGTACAAAATTAGCTTGTATCTCCAAAACTACACGTTGTATCTCGAAAAGAATTGTTGTGGCGTGTACGTCTTAACATGTAGCATCTAAAGAGAACCAAAAGGAGAATTTTCTTTCGTCAAAATTTTTCAGAAAATCACGTTTTAAGGAAATCCCGCATCGTGCGAAATTATCTTGTTTTTCCTAAACAACACGTTGTAAGTCGAAAAGCTTTCATGTTGCGTGTATGTCTAAGTGTGTAGCCTCAAAAGAGAAGGCACAGGACAGTTTTCTCTCGAAAGGATATGTAAGAATACCACTTCATAAGGAAATACAGTTTTGCAGAGTAAAGACATATACGTACGCATTGGAAACTCTTTACGAGAAGAAATAACGCATCGTACAAAATTAGCTTGTATCTCTAAAACTACACGTTGTATCTCGAAAAGAATTGTTGTGGCGTGTACGTCTTAACATGTAGCATCTAAAGAGAACCAAAAGGAGAATTTTCTTTCGTCAAAATTTTTCAGAAAATCACGTTTTAAGGAAATCCCGCATCGTGCGAAATTATCTTGTTTTTCCTAAACAACACGTTGTAAGTCGAAAAGCTTTCATGTTGCGTGTATGTCTAAGTGTGTAGCCTCAAAAGAGAAGGCACAGGACAGTTTTCTCTCGAAAGGATATGTAAGAATACCACTTCATAAGGAAATACAGTTTTGCAGAGTAAAGACATATACGTACGCATTGGAAACTCTTTACGAGAAGAAATAACGCATCGTACAAAATTAGCTTGTATCTCCAAAACTACACGTTGTATCTCGAAAAGAATTGTTGTGGCGTGTACGTCTTAACATGTAGCATCTAAAGAGAACCAAAAGGAGAATTTTCGTTCGTCAAAATTTTTCAGAAAATCACGTTTTAAGGAAATCCCGCATCGTGCGAAATTATCTTGTTTTTCCTAAACAACACGTTGTAAGTCGAAAAGCTTTCATGTTGCGTGTATGTCTAAGTGTGTAGCCTCAAAAGAGAAGGCACAGGACAGTTTTCTCTCGAAAGGATATGTAAGAATACCACTTCATAAGGAAATACAGTTTTGCAGAGTAAAGACATATACGTACGCATTGGAAACTCTTTACGAGAAGAAATAACGCATCGTACAAAATTAGCTTGTATCTCCAAAACTACACGTTGTATCTCGAAAAGAATTGTTGTGGCGTGTACGTCTTAACATGTAGCATCTAAAGAGAACCAAAAGGAGAATTTTCTTTCGTCAAAATTTTTCAGAAAATCACGTTTTAAGGAAATCCCGCATCGTGCGAAATTATCTTGTTTTTCCTAAACAACACGTTGTAAGTCGAAAAGCTTTCATGTTGCGTGTATGTCTAAGTGTGTAGCCTCAAAAGAGAAGGCACAGGACAGTTTTCTCTCGAAAGGATATGTAAGAATACCACTTCATAAGGAAATACAGTTTTGCAGAGTAAAGACATATACGTACGCATTGGAAACTCTTTACGAGAAGAAATAACGCATCGTACAAAATTAGCTTGTATCTCCAAAACTACACGTTGTATCTCGAAAAGAATTGTTGTGGCGTGTACGTCTTAACATGTAGCATCTAAAGAGAACCAAAAGGAGAATTTTCTTTCGTCAAAATTTTTCAGAAAATCACGTTTTAAGGAAATCCCGCATCGTGCGAAATTATCTTGTTTTTCCTAAACAACACGTTGTAAGTCGAAAAGCTTTCATGTTGCGTGTATGTCTAAGTGTGTAGCCTCAAAAGAGAAGGCACAGGACAGTTTTCTCTCGAAAGGATATGTAAGAATACCACTTCATAAGGAAATACAGTTTTGCAGAGTAAAGACATATACGTACGCATTGGAAACTCTTTAGGAGAAGAAATAACGCATCGTACAAAATTAGCTTGTATCTCCAAAACTACACGTTGTATCTCGAAAAGAATTGTTGTGGCGTGTACGTCTTAACATGTAGCATCTAAAGAGAACCAAAAGGAGAATTTTCTTTCGTCAAAATTTTTCAGAAAATCACGTTTTAAGGAAATCCCGCATCGTGCGAAATTATCTTGTTTTTCCTAAACAACACGTTGTAAGTCGAAAAGCTTTCATGTTGCGTGTATGTCTAAGTGTGTAGCCTCAAAAGAGAAGGCACAGGACAGTTTTCTCTCGAAAGGATATGTAAGAATACCACTTCATAAGGAAATACAGTTTTGCAGAGTAAAGACATATACGTACGCATTGGAAACTCTTTACGAGAAGAAATAACGCATCGTACAAAATTAGCTTGTATCTCCAAAACTACACGTTGTATCTCGAAAAGAATTGTTGTGGCGTGTACGTCTTAACATGTAGCATCTAAAGAGAACCAAAAGGAGAATTTTCTTTCGTCAAAATTTTTCAGAAAATCACGTTTTAAGGAAATCCCGCATCGTGCGAAATTATCTTGTTTTTCCTAAACAACACGTTGTAAGTCGAAAAGCTTTCATGTTGCGTGTATGTCTAAGTGTGTAGCCTCAAAAGAGAAGGCACAGGACAGTTTTCTCTCGAAAGGATATGTAAGAATACCACTTCATAAGGAAATACAGTTTTGCAGAGTAAAGACATATACGTACGCATTGGAAACTCTTTACGAGAAGAAATAACGCATCGTACAAAATTAGCTTGTATCTCCAAAACTACACGTTGTATCTCGAAAAGAATTGTTGTGGCGTGTACGTCTTAACATGTAGCATCTAAAGAGAACCAAAAGGAGAATTTTCTTTCGTCAAAATTTTTCAGAAAATCACGTTTTAAGGAAATCCCGCATCGTGCGAAATTATCTTGTTTTTCCTAAACAACACGTTGTAAGTCGAAAAGCTTTCATGTTGCGTGTATGTCTAAGTGTGTAGCCTCAAAAGAGAAGGCACAGGACAGTTTTCTCTCGAAAGGATATGTAAGAATACCACTTCATAAGGAAATACAGTTTTGCAGAGTAAAGACATATACGTACGCATTGGAAACTCTTTACGAGAAGAAATAACGCATCGTACAAAATTAGCTTGTATCTCTAAAACTACACGTTGTATCTCGAAAAGAATTGTTGTGGCGTGTACGTCTTAACATGTAGCATCTAAAGAGAACCAAAAGGAGAATTTTCTTTCGTCAAAATTTTTCAGAAAATCACGTTTTAAGGAAATCCCGCATCGTGCGAAATTATCTTGTTTTTCCTAAACAACACGTTGTAAGTCGAAAAGCTTTCATGTTGCGTGTATGTCTAAGTGTGTAGCCTCAAAAGAGAAGGCACAGGACAGTTTTCTCTCGAAAGGATATGTAAGAATACCACTTCATAAGGAAATACAGTTTTGCAGAGTAAAGACATATACGTACGCATTGGAAACTCTTTACGAGAAGAAATAACGCATCGTACAAAATTAGCTTGTATCTCCAAAACTACACGTTGTATCTCGAAAAGAATTGTTGTGGCGTGTACGTCTTAACATGTAGCATCTAAAGAGAACCAAAAGGAGAATTTTCGTTCGTCAAAATTTTTCAGAAAATCACGTTTTAAGGAAATCCCGCATCGTGCGAAATTATCTTGTTTTTCCTAAACAACACGTTGTAAGTCGAAAAGCTTTCATGTTGCGTGTATGTCTAAGTGTGTAGCCTCAAAAGAGAAGGCACAGGACAGTTTTCTCTCGAAAGGATATGTAAGAATACCACTTCATAAGGAAATACAGTTTTGCAGAGTAAAGACATATACGTACGCATTGGAAACTCTTTACGAGAAGAAATAACGCATCGTACAAAATTAGCTTGTATCTCCAAAACTACACGTTGTATCTCGAAAAGAATTGTTGTGGCGTGTACGTCTTAACATGTAGCATCTAAAGAGAACCAAAAGGAGAATTTTCTTTCGTCAAAATTTTTCAGAAAATCACGTTTTAAGGAAATCCCGCATCGTGCGAAATTATCTTGTTTTTCCTAAACAACACGTTGTAAGTCGAAAAGCTTTCATGTTGCGTGTATGTCTAAGTGTGTAGCCTCAAAAGAGAAGGCACAGGACAGTTTTCTCTCGAAAGGATATGTAAGAATACCACTTCATAAGGAAATACAGTTTTGCAGAGTAAAGACATATACGTACGCATTGGAAACTCTTTACGAGAAGAAATAACGCATCGTACAAAATTAGCTTGTATCTCCAAAACTACACGTTGTATCTCGAAAAGAATTGTTGTGGCGTGTACGTCTTAACATGTAGCATCTAAAGAGAATCAAAAGGAGAATTTTCTTTCGTCAAAATTTTTCAGAAAATCACGTTTTAAGGAAATCCCGCATCGTGCGAAATTTTCTTGTTTTTCCTAAACAACACGTTGTAAGTCGAAAAGCTTTCATGTTGCGTGTATGTCTAAGTGTGTAGCCTCAAAAGAGAAGGCACAGGACAGTTTTCTCTCGAAAGGATATGTAAGAATACCACTTCATAAGGAAATACAGTTTTGCAGAGTAAAGACATATACGTACGCATTGGAAACTCTTTACGAGAAGAAATAACGCATCGTACAAAATTAGCTTGTATCTCCAAAACTACACGTTGTATCTCGAAAAGAATTGTTGTGGCGTGTACGTCTTAACATGTAGCATCTAAAGAGAACCAAAAGGAGAATTTTCTTTCGTCAAAATTTTTCAGAAAATCACGTTTTAAGGAAATCCCGCATCGTGCGAAATTATCTTGTTTTTCCTAAACAACACGTTGTAAGTCGAAAAGCTTTCATGTTGCGTGTATGTCTAAGTGTGTAGCCTCAAAAGAGAAGGCACAGGACAGTTTTCTCTCGAAAGGATATGCAAGAATACCACTTCATAAGGAAATACAGTTTTGCAGAGTAAAGACATATACGTACGCATTGGAAACTCTTTACGAGAAGAAATAACGCATCGTACAAAATTAGCTTGTATCTCCAAAACTACACGTTGTATCTCGAAAAGAATTGTTGTGGCGTGTACGTCTTAACATGTAGCATCTAAAGAGAACCAAAAGGAGAATTTTCTTTCGTCAAAATTTTTCAGAAAATCACGTTTTAAGGAAATCCCGCATCGTGCGAAATTTTCTTGTTTTTCCTAAACAACACGTTGTAAGTCGAAAAGCTTTCATGTTGCGTGTATGTCTAAGTGTGTAGCCTCAAAAGAGAAGGGACAGGACAGTTTTCTCTCGAAAGGATATGCAAGAATACCACTTCATAAGGAAATACAGTTTTGCAGAGTAAAGACATATACGTACGCATTGGAAACTCTTTACGAGAAGAAATAACGCATCGTACAAAATTAGCTTGTATCTCCAAAACTACACGTTGTATCTCGAAAAGAATTGTTGTGGCGTGTACGTCTTAACATGTAGCATCTAAAGAGAACCAAAAGGAGAATTTTCTTTCGTCAAAATTTTTCAGAAAATCACGTTTTAAGGAAATCCCGCATCGTGCGAAATTATCTTGTTTTTCCTAAACAACACGTTGTAAGTCGAAAAGCTTTCATGTTGCGTGTATGTCTAAGTGTGTAGCCTCAAAAGAGAAGGCACAGGACAGTTTTCTCTCGAAAGGATATGTAAGAATACCACTTCATAAGGAAATACAGTTTTGCAGAGTAAAGACATATACGTACGCATTGGAAACTCTTTACGAGAAGAAATAACGCATCGTACAAAATTAGCTTGTATCTCTAAAACTACACGTTGTATCTCGAAAAGAATTGTTGTGGCGTGTACGTCTTAACATGAAGCATCTAAAGAGAACCAAAAGGAGAATTTTCGTTCGTCAAAATTTTTCAGAAAATCACGTTTTAAGGAAATCCCGCATCGTGCGAAATTATCTTGTTTTTCCTAAACAACACGTTGTAAGTCGAAAAGCTTTCATGTTGCGTGTATGTCTAAGTGTGTAGCCTCAAAAGAGAAGGCACAGGACAGTTTTCTCTCGAAAGGATATGTAAGAATACCACTTCATAAGGAAATACAGTTTTGCAGAGTAAAGACATATACGTACGCATTGGAAACTCTTTACGAGAAGAAATAACGCATCGTACAAAATTAGCTTGTATCTCCAAAACTACACGTTGTATCTCGAAAAGAATTGTTGTGGCGTGTACGTCTTAACATGTAGCATCTAAAGAGAACCAAAAGGAGAATTTTCGTTCGTCAAAATTTTTCAGAAAATCACGTTTTAAGGAAATCCCGCATCGTGCGAAATTATCTTGTTTTTCCTAAACAACACGTTGTAAGTCGAAAAGCTTTCATGTTGCGTGTATGTCTAAGTGTGTAGCCTCAAAAGAGAAGGCACAGGACAGTTTTCTCTCGAAAGGATATGTAAGAATACCACTTCATAAGGAAATACAGTTTTGCAGAGTAAAGACATATACGTACGCATTGGAAACTCTTTACGAGAAGAAATAACGCATCGTACAAAATTAGCTTGTATCTCCAAAACTACACGTTGTATCTCGAAAAGAATTGTTGTGGCGTGTACGTCTTAACATGTAGCATCTAAAGAGAACCAAAAGGAGAATTTTCTTTCGTCAAAATTTTTCAGAAAATCACGTTTTAAGGAAATCCCGCATCGTGCGAAATTATCTTGTTTTTCCTAAACAACACGTTGTAAGTCGAAAAGCTTTCATGTTGCGTGTATGTCTAAGTGTGTAGCCTCAAAAGAGAAGGCACAGGACAGTTTTCTCTCGAAAGGATATGTAAGAATACCACTTCATAAGGAAATACAGTTTTGCAGAGTAAAGACATATACGTACGCATTGGAAACTCTTTACGAGAAGAAATAACGCATCGTACAAAATTAGCTTGTATCTCCAAAACTACACGTTGTATCTCGAAAAGAATTGTTGTGGCGTGTACGTCTTAACATGTAGCATCTAAAGAGAATCAAAAGGAGAATTTTCTTTCGTCAAAATTTTTCAGAAAATCACGTTTTAAGGAAATCCCGCATCGTGCGAAATTTTCTTGTTTTTCCTAAACAACACGTTGTAAGTCGAAAAGCTTTCATGTTGCGTGTATGTCTAAGTGTGTAGCCTCAAAAGAGAAGGCACAGGACAGTTTTCTCTCGAAAGGATATGTAAGAATACCACTTCATAAGGAAATACAGTTTTGCAGAGTAAAGACATATACGTACGCATTGGAAACTCTTTACGAGAAGAAATAACGCATCGTACAAAATTAGCTTGTATCTCCAAAACTACACGTTGTATCTCGAAAAGAATTGTTGTGGCGTGTACGTCTTAACATGTAGCATCTAAAGAGAACCAAAAGGAGAATTTTCTTTCGTCAAAATTTTTCAGAAAATCACGTTTTAAGGAAATCCCGCATCGTGCGAAATTATCTTGTTTTTCCTAAACAACACGTTGTAAGTCGAAAAGCTTTCATGTTGCGTGTATGTCTAAGTGTGTAGCCTCAAAAGAGAAGGCACAGGACAGTTTTCTCTCGAAAGGATATGCAAGAATACCACTTCATAAGGAAATACAGTTTTGCAGAGTAAAGACATATACGTACGCATTGGAAACTCTTTACGAGAAGAAATAACGCATCGTACAAAATTAGCTTGTATCTCCAAAACTACACGTTGTATCTCGAAAAGAATTGTTGTGGCGTGTACGTCTTAACATGTAGCATCTAAAGAGAACCAAAAGGAGAATTTTCTTTCGTCAAAATTTTTCAGAAAATCACGTTTTAAGGAAATCCCGCATCGTGCGAAATTTTCTTGTTTTTCCTAAACAACACGTTGTAAGTCGAAAAGCTTTCATGTTGCGTGTATGTCTAAGTGTGTAGCCTCAAAAGAGAAGGGACAGGACAGTTTTCTCTCGAAAGGATATGCAAGAATACCACTTCATAAGGAAATACAGTTTTGCAGAGTAAAGACATATACGTACGCATTGGAAACTCTTTACGAGAAGAAATAACGCATCGTACAAAATTAGCTTGTATCTCCAAAACTACACGTTGTATCTCGAAAAGAATTGTTGTGGCGTGTACGTCTTAACATGTAGCATCTAAAGAGAACCAAAAGGAGAATTTTCTTTCGTCAAAATTTTTCAGAAAATCACGTTTTAAGGAAATCCCGCATCGTGCGAAATTATCTTGTTTTTCCTAAACAACACGTTGTAAGTCGAAAAGCTTTCATGTTGCGTGTATGTCTAAGTGTGTAGCCTCAAAAGAGAAGGCACAGGACAGTTTTCTCTCGAAAGGATATGTAAGAATACCACTTCATAAGGAAATACAGTTTTGCAGAGTAAAGACATATACGTACGCATTGGAAACTCTTTACGAGAAGAAATAACGCATCGTACAAAATTAGCTTGTATCTCTAAAACTACACGTTGTATCTCGAAAAGAATTGTTGTGGCGTGTACGTCTTAACATGAAGCATCTAAAGAGAACCAAAAGGAGAATTTTCGTTCGTCAAAATTTTTCAGAAAATCACGTTTTAAGGAAATCCCGCATCGTGCGAAATTATCTTGTTTTTCCTAAACAACACGTTGTAAGTCGAAAAGCTTTCATGTTGCGTGTATGTCTAAGTGTGTAGCCTCAAAAGAGAAGGCACAGGACAGTTTTCTCTCGAAAGGATATGTAAGAATACCACTTCATAAGGAAATACAGTTTTGCAGAGTAAAGACATATACGTACGCATTGGAAACTCTTTACGAGAAGAAATAACGCATCGTACAAAATTAGCTTGTATCTCCAAAACTACACGTTGTATCTCGAAAAGAATTGTTGTGGCGTGTACGTCTTAACATGTAGCATCTAAAGAGAACCAAAAGGAGAATTTTCGTTCGTCAAAATTTTTCAGAAAATCACGTTTTAAGGAAATCCCGCATCGTGCGAAATTATCTTGTTTTTCCTAAACAACACGTTGTAAGTCGAAAAGCTTTCATGTTGCGTGTATGTCTAAGTGTGTAGCCTCAAAAGAGAAGGCACAGGACAGTTTTCTCTCGAAAGGATATGTAAGAATACCACTTCATAAGGAAATACAGTTTTGCAGAGTAAAGACATATACGTACGCATTGGAAACTCTTTACGAGAAGAAATAACGCATCGTACAAAATTAGCTTGTATCTCCAAAACTACACGTTGTATCTCGAAAAGAATTGTTGTGGCGTGTACGTCTTAACATGTAGCATCTAAAGAGAACCAAAAGGAGAATTTTCGTTCGTCAAAATTTTTCAGAAAATCACGTTTTAAGGAAATCCCGCATCGTGCGAAATTATCTTGTTTTTCCTAAACAACACGTTGTAAGTCGAAAAGCTTTCATGTTGCGTGTATGTCTAAGTGTGTAGCCTCAAAAGAGAAGGCACAGGACAGTTTTCTCTCGAAAGGATATGTAAGAATACCACTTCATAAGGAAATACAGTTTTGCAGAGTAAAGACATATACGTACGCATTGGAAACTCTTTACGAGAAGAAATAACGCATCGTACAAAATTAGCTTGTATCTCCAAAACTACACGTTGTATCTCGAAAAGAATTGTTGTGGCGTGTACGTCTTAACATGTAGCATCTAAAGAGAACCAAAAGGAGAATTTTCTTTCGTCAAAATTTTTCAGAAAATCACGTTTTAAGGAAATCCCGCATCGTGCGAAATTATCTTGTTTTTCCTAAACAACACGTTGTAAGTCGAAAAGCTTTCATGTTGCGTGTATGTCTAAGTGTGTAGCCTCAAAAGAGAAGGCACAGGACAGTTTTCTCTCGAAAGGATATGTAAGAATACCACTTCATAAGGAAATACAGTTTTGCAGAGTAAAGACATATACGTACGCATTGGAAACTCTTTACGAGAAGAAATAACGCATCGTACAAAATTAGCTTGTATCTCCAAAACTACACGTTGTATCTCGAAAAGAATTGTTGTGGCGTGTACGTCTTAACATGTAGCATCTAAAGAGAACCAAAAGGAGAATTTTCTTTCGTCAAAATTTTTCAGAAAATCACGTTTTAAGGAAATCCCGCATCGTGCGAAATTATCTTGTTTTTCCTAAACAACACGTTGTAAGTCGAAAAGCTTTCATGTTGCGTGTATGTCTAAGTGTGTAGCCTCAAAAGAGAAGGCACAGGACAGTTTTCTCTCGAAAGGATATGTAAGAATACCACTTCATAAGGAAATACAGTTTTGCAGAGTAAAGACATATACGTACGCATTGGAAACTCTTTACGAGAAGAAATAACGCATCGTACAAAATTAGCTTGTATCTCCAAAACTACACGTTGTATCTCGAAAAGAATTGTTGTGGCGTGTACGTCTTAACATGTAGCATCTAAAGAGAACCAAAAGGAGAATTTTCTTTCGTCAAAATTTTTCAGAAAATCACGTTTTAAGGAAATCCCGCATCGTGCGAAATTTTCTTGTTTTTCCTAAACAACACGTTGTAAGTCGAAAAGCTTTCATGTTGCGTGTATGTCTAAGTGTGTAGCCTCAAAAGAGAAGGCACAGGACAGTTTTCTCTCGAAAGGATATGTAAGAATACCACTTCATAAGGAAATACAGTTTTGCAGAGTAAAGACATATACGTACGCATTGGAAACTCTTTACGAGAAGAAATAACGCATCGTACAAAATTAGCTTGTATCTCCAAAACTACACGTTGTATCTCGAAAAGAATTGTTGTGGCGTGTACGTCTTAACATGTAGCATCTAAAGAGAACCAAAAGGAGAATTTTCTTTCGTCAAAATTTTTCAGAAAATCACGTTTTAAGGAAATCCCGCATCGTGCGAAATTATCTTGTTTTTCCTAAACAACACGTTGTAAGTCGAAAAGCTTTCATGTTGCGTGTATGTCTAAGTGTGTAGCCTCAAAAGAGAAGGCACAGGACAGTTTTCTCTCGAAAGGATATGCAAGAATACCACTTCATAAGGAAATACAGTTTTGCAGAGTAAAGACATATACGTACGCATTGGAAACTCTTTACGAGAAGAAATAACGCATCGTACAAAATTAGCTTGTATCTCCAAAACTACACGTTGTATCTCGAAAAGAATTGTTGTGGCGTGTACGTCTTAACATGTAGCATCTAAAGAGAACCAAAAGGAGAATTTTCTTTCGTCAAAATTTTTCAGAAAATCACGTTTTAAGGAAATCCCGCATCGTGCGAAATTTTCTTGTTTTTCCTAAACAACACGTTGTAAGTCGAAAAGCTTTCATGTTGCGTGTATGTCTAAGTGTGTAGCCTCAAAAGAGAAGGCACAGGACAGTTTTCTCTCGAAAGGATATGCAAGAATACCACTTCATAAGGAAATACAGTTTTGCAGAGTAAAGACATATACGTACGCATTGGAAACTCTTTACGAGAAGAAATAACGCATCGTACAAAATTAGCTTGTATCTCCAAAACTACACGTTGTATCTCGAAAAGAATTGTTGTGGCGTGTACGTCTTAACATGTAGCATCTAAAGAGAACCAAAAGGAGAATTTTCTTTCGTCAAAATTTTTCAGAAAATCACGTTTTAAGGAAATCCCGCATCGTGCGAAATTATCTTGTTTTTCCTAAACAACACGTTGTAAGTCGAAAAGCTTTCATGTTGCGTGTATGTCTAAGTGTGTAGCCTCAAAAGAGAAGGCACAGGACAGTTTTCTCTCGAAAGGATATGTAAGAATACCACTTCATAAGGAAATACAGTTTTGCAGAGTAAAGACATATACGTACGCATTGGAAACTCTTTACGAGAAGAAATAACGCATCGTACAAAATTAGCTTGTATCTCCAAAACTACACGTTGTATCTCGAAAAGAATTGTTGTGGCGTGTACGTCTTAACATGTAGCATCTAAAGAGAACCAAAAGGAGAATTTTCTTTCGTCAAAATTTTTCAGAAAATCACGTTTTAAGGAAATCCCGCATCGTGCGAAATTATCTTGTTTTTCCTAAACAACACGTTGTAAGTCGAAAAGCTTTCATGTTGCGTGTATGTCTAAGTGTGTAGCCTCAAAAGAGAAGGCACAGGACAGTTTTCTCTCGAAAGGATATGTAAGAATACCACTTCATAAGGAAATACAGTTTTGCAGAGTAAAGACATATACGTACGCATTGGAAACTCTTTACGAGAAGAAATAACGCATCGTACAAAATTAGCTTGTATCTCCAAAACTACACGTTGTATCTCGAAAAGAATTGTTGTGGCGTGTACGTCTTAACATGTAGCATCTAAAGAGAACCAAAAGGAGAATTTTCTTTCGTCAAAATTTTTCAGAAAATCACGTTTTAAGGAAATCCCGCATCGTGCGAAATTATCTTGTTTTTCCTAAACAACACGTTGTAAGTCGAAAAGCTTTCATGTTGCGTGTATGTCTAAGTGTGTAGCCTCAAAAGAGAAGGCACAGGACAGTTTTCTCTCGAAAGGATATGTAAGAATACCACTTCATAAGGAAATACAGTTTTGCAGAGTAAAGACATATACGTACGCATTGGAAACTCTTTACGAGAAGAAATAACGCATCGTACAAAATTAGCTTGTATCTCTAAAACTACACGTTGTATCTCGAAAAGAATTGTTGTGGCGTGTACGTCTTAACATGTAGCATCTAAAGAGAACCAAAAGGAGAATTTTCGTTCGTCAAAATTTTTCAGAAAATCACGTTTTAAGGAAATCCCGCATCGTGCGAAATTATCTTGTTTTTCCTAAACAACACGTTGTAAGTCGAAAAGCTTTCATGTTGCGTGTATGTCTAAGTGTGTAGCCTCAAAAGAGAAGGCACAGGACAGTTTTCTCTCGAAAGGATATGTAAGAATACCACTTCATAAGGAAATACAGTTTTGCAGAGTAAAGACATATACGTACACATTGGAAACTCTTTACGAGAAGAAATAACGCATCGTACAAAATTAGCTTGTATCTCCAAAACTACACGTTGTATCTCGAAAAGAATTGTTGTGGCGTGTACGTCTTAACATGTAGCATCTAAAGAGAACCAAAAGGAGAATTTTCGTTCGTCAAAATTTTTCAGAAAATCACGTTTTAAGGAAATCCCGCATCGTGCGAAATTATCTTGTTTTTCCTAAACAACACGTTGTAAGTCGAAAAGCTTTCATGTTGCGTGTATGTCTAAGTGTGTAGCCTCAAAAGAGAAGGCACAGGACAGTTTTCTCTCGAAAGGATATGTAAGAATACCACTTCATAAGGAAATACAGTTTTGCAGAGTAAAGACATATACGTACGCATTGGAAACTCTTTACGAGAAGAAATAACGCATCGTACAAAATTAGCTTGTATCTCCAAAACTACACGTTGTATCTCGAAAAGAATTGTTGTGGCGTGTACGTCTTAACATGTAGCATCTAAAGAGAACCAAAAGGAGAATTTTCTTTCGTCAAAATTTTTCAGAAAATCACGTTTTAAGGAAATCCCGCATCGTGCGAAATTATCTTGTTTTTCCTAAACAACACGTTGTAAGTCGAAAAGCTTTCATGTTGCGTGTATGTCTAAGTGTGTAGCCTCAAAAGAGAAGGCACAGGACAGTTTTCTCTCGAAAGGATATGTAAGAATACCACTTCATAAGGAAATACAGTTTTGCAGAGTAAAGACATATACGTACGCATTGGAAACTCTTTACGAGAAGAAATAACGCATCGTACAAAATTAGCTTGTATCTCCAAAACTACACGTTGTATCTCGAAAAGAATTGTTGTGGCGTGTACGTCTTAACATGTAGCATCTAAAGAGAACCAAAAGGAGAATTTTCTTTCGTCAAAATTTTTCAGAAAATCACGTTTTAAGGAAATCCCGCATCGTGCGAAATTATCTTGTTTTTCCTAAACAACACGTTGTAAGTCGAAAAGCTTTCATGTTGCGTGTATGTCTAAGTGTGTAGCCTCAAAAGAGAAGGCACAGGACAGTTTTCTCTCGAAAGGATATGTAAGAATACCACTTCATAAGGAAATACAGTTTTGCAGAGTAAAGACATATACGTACGCATTGGAAACTCTTTACGAGAAGAAATAACGCATCGTACAAAATTAGCTTGTATCTCCAAAACTACACGTTGTATCTCGAAAAGAATTGTTGTGGCGTGTACGTCTTAACATGTAGCATCTAAAGAGAACCAAAAGGAGAATTTTCTTTCGTCAAAATTTTTCAGAAAATCACGTTTTAAGGAAATCCCGCATCGTGCGAAATTATCTTGTTTTTCCTAAACAACACGTTGTAAGTCGAAAAGCTTTCATGTTGCGTGTATGTCTAAGTGTGTAGCCTCAAAAGAGAAGGCACAGGACAGTTTTCTCTCGAAAGGATATGTAAGAATACCACTTCATAAGGAAATACAGTTTTGCAGAGTAAAGACATATACGTACGCATTGGAAACTCTTTACGAGAAGAAATAACGCATCGTACAAAATTAGCTTGTATCTCTAAAACTACACGTTGTATCTCGAAAAGAATTGTTGTGGCGTGTACGTCTTAACATGTAGCATCTAAAGAGAACCAAAAGGAGAATTTTCGTTCGTCAAAATTTTTCAGAAAATCACGTTTTAAGGAAATCCCGCATCGTGCGAAATTATCTGGTTTTTCCTAAACAACACGTTGTAAGTCGAAAAGCTTTCATGTTGCGTGTATGTCTAAGTGTGTAGCCTCAAAAGAGAAGGCACAGGACAGTTTTCTCTCGAAAGGATATGTAAGAATACCACTTCATAAGGAAATACAGTTTTGCAGAGTAAAGACATATACGTACGCATTGGAAACTCTTTACGAGAAGAAATAACGCATCGTACAAAATTAGCTTGTATCTCCAAAACTACACGTTGTATCTCGAAAAGAATTGTTGTGGCGTGTACGTCTTAACATGTAGCATCTAAAGAGAACCAAAAGGAGAATTTTCGTTCGTCAAAATTTTTCAGAAAATCACGTTTTAAGGAAATCCCGCATCGTGCGAAATTATCTTGTTTTTCCTAAACAACACGTTGTAAGTCGAAAAGCTTTCATGTTGCGTGTATGTCTAAGTGTGTAGCCTCAAAAGAGAAGGCACAGGACAGTTTTCTCTCGAAAGGATATGTAAGAATACCACTTCATAAGGAAATACAGTTTTGCAGAGTAAAGACATATACGTACGCATTGGAAACTCTTTACGAGAAGAAATAACGCATCGTACAAAATTAGCTTGTATCTCCAAAACTACACGTTGTATCTCGAAAAGAATTGTTGTGGCGTGTACGTCTTAACATGTAGCATCTAAAGAGAACCAAAAGGAGAATTTTCTTTCGTCAAAATTTTTCAGAAAATCACGTTTTAAGGAAATCCCGCATCGTGCGAAATTATCTTGTTTTTCCTAAACAACACGTTGTAAGTCGAAAAGCTTTCATGTTGCGTGTATGTCTAAGTGTGTAGCCTCAAAAGAGAAGGCACAGGACAGTTTTCTCTCGAAAGGATATGTAAGAATACCACTTCATAAGGAAATACAGTTTTGCAGAGTAAAGACATATACGTACGCATTGGAAACTCTTTACGAGAAGAAATAACGCATCGTACAAAATTAGCTTGTATCTCCAAAACTACACGTTGTATCTCGAAAAGAATTGTTGTGGCGTGTACGTCTTAACATGTAGCATCTAAAGAGAACCAAAAGGAGAATTTTCTTTCGTCAAAATTTTTCAGAAAATCACGTTTTAAGGAAATCCCGCATCGTGCGAAATTATCTTGTTTTTCCTAAACAACACGTTGTAAGTCGAAAAGCTTTCATGTTGCGTGTATGTCTAAGTGTGTAGCCTCAAAAGAGAAGGCACAGGACAGTTTTCTCTCGAAAGGATATGTAAGAATACCACTTCATAAGGAAATACAGTTTTGCAGAGTAAAGACATATACGTACGCATTGGAAACTCTTTACGAGAAGAAATAACGCATCGTACAAAATTAGCTTGTATCTCCAAAACTACACGTTGTATCTCGAAAAGAATTGTTGTGGCGTGTACGTCTTAACATGTAGCATCTAAAGAGAACCAAAAGGAGAATTTTCTTTCGTCAAAATTTTTCAGAAATTCACGTTTTAAGGAAATCCCGCATCGTGCGAAATTATCTTGTTTTTCCTAAACAACACGTTGTAAGTCGAAAAGCTTTCATGTTGCGTGTATGTCTAAGTGTGTAGCCTCAAAAGAGAAGGCACAGGACAGTTTTCTCTCGAAAGGATATGTAAGAATACCACTTCATAAGGAAATACAGTTTTGCAGAGTAAAGACATATACGTACGCATTGGAAACTCTTTACGAGAAGAAATAACGCATCGTACAAAATTAGCTTGTATCTCCAAAACTACACGTTGTATCTCGAAAAGAATTGTTGTGGCGTGTACGTCTTAACATGTAGCATCTAAAGAGAACCAAAAGGAGAATTTTCTTTCGTCAAAATTTTTCAGAAAATCACGTTTTAAGGAAATCCCGCATCGTGCGAAATTATCTTGTTTTTCCTAAACAACACGTTGTAAGTCGAAAAGCTTTCATGTTGCGTGTATGTCTAAGTGTGTAGCCTCAAAAGAGAAGGCACAGGACAGTTTTCTCTCGAAAGGATATGTAAGAATACCACTTCATAAGGAAATACAGTTTTGCAGAGTAAAGACATATACGTACGCATTGGAAACTCTTTACGAGAAGAAATAACGCATCGTACAAAATTAGCTTGTATCTCCAAAACTACACGTTGTATCTCGAAAAGAATTGTTGTGGCGTGTACGTCTTAACATGTAGCATCTAAAGAGAACCAAAAGGAGAATTTTCTTTCGTCAAAATTTTTCAGAAAATCACGTTTTAAGGAAATCCCGCATCGTGCGAAATTATCTTGTTTTTCCTAAACAACACGTTGTAAGTCGAAAAGCTTTCATGTTGCGTGTATGTCTAAGTGTGTAGCCTCAAAAGAGAAGGCACAGGACAGTTTTCTCTCGAAAGGATATGTAAGAAAACCACTTCATAAGGAAATACAGTTTTGCAGAGTAAAGACATATACGTACGCATTGGAAACTCTTTACGAGAAGAAATAACGCATCGTACAAAATTAGCTTGTATCTCCAAAACTACACGTTGTATCTCGAAAAGAATTGTTGTGGCGTGTACGTCTTAACATGTAGCATCTAAAGAGAACCAAAAGGAGAATTTTCTTTCGTCAAAATTTTTCAGAAAATCACGTTTTAAGGAAATCCCGCATCGTGCGAAATTATCTTGTTTTTCCTAAACAACACGTTGTAAGTCGAAAAGCTTTCATGTTGCGTGTATGTCTAAGTGTGTAGCCTCAAAAGAGAAGGCACAGGACAGTTTTCTCTCGAAAGGATATGTAAGAATACCACTTCATAAGGAAATACAGTTTTGCAGAGTAAAGACATATACGTACGCATTGGAAACTCTTTACGAGAAGAAATAACGCATCGTACAAAATTAGCTTGTATCTCCAAAACTACACGTTGTATCTCGAAAAGAATTGTTGTGGCGTGTACGTCTTAACATGTAGCATCTAAAGAGAACCAAAAGGAGAATTTTCTTTCGTCAAAATTTTTCAGAAAATCACGTTTTAAGGAAATCCCGCATCGTGCGAAATTATCTTGTTTTTCCTAAACAACACGTTGTAAGTCGAAAAGCTTTCATGTTGCGTGTATGTCTAAGTGTGTAGCCTCAAAAGAGAAGGCACAGGACAGTTTTCTCTCGAAAGGATATGTAAGAATACCACTTCATAAGGAAATACAGTTTTTGCAGAGTAAAGACATATACGTACGCATTGGAAACTCTTTACGAGAAGAAATAACGCATCGTACAAAATTAGCTTGTATCTCCAAAACTACACGTTGTATCTCGAAAAGAATTGTTGTGGCGTGTACGTCTTAACATGTAGCATCTAAAGAGAACCAAAAGGAGAATTTTCTTTCGTCAAAATTTTTCAGAAAATCACGTTTTAAGGAAATCCCGCATCGTGCGAAATTATCTTGTTTTTCCTAAACAACACGTTGTAAGTCGAAAAGCTTTCATGTTGCGTGTATGTCTAAGTGTGTAGCCTCAAAAGAGAAGGCACAGGACAGTTTTCTCTCGAAAGGATATGTAAGAAAACCACTTCATAAGGAAATACAGTTTTGCAGAGTAAAGACATATACGTACGCATTGGAAACTCTTTACGAGAAGAAATAACGCATCGTACAAAATTAGCTTGTATCTCCAAAACTACACGTTGTATCTCGAAAAGAATTGTTGTGGCGTGTACGTCTTAACATGTAGCATCTAAAGAGAACCAAAAGGAGAATTTTCTTTCGTCAAAATTTTTCAGAAAATCACGTTTTAAGGAAATCCCGCATCGTGCGAAATTATCTTGTTTTTCCTAAACAACACGTTGTAAGTCGAAAAGCTTTCATGTTGCGTGTATGTCTAAGTGTGTAGCCTCAAAAGAGAAGGCACAGGACAGTTTTCTCTCGAAAGGATATGTAAGAATACCACTTCATAAGGAAATACAGTTTTGCAGAGTAAAGACATATACGTACGCATGGAAACTCTTTACGAGAAGAAATAACGCATCGTACAAAATTAGCTTGTATCTCCAAAACTACACGTTGTATCTCGAAAAGAATTGTTGTGGCGTGTACGTCTTAACATGTAGCATCTAAAGAGAACCAAAAGGAGAATTTTCTTTCGTCAAAATTTTTCAGAAATTCACGTTTTAAGGAAATCCCGCATCGTGCGAAATTATCTTGTTTTTCCTAAACAACACGTTGTAAGTCGAAAAGCTTTCATGTTGCGTGTATGTCTAAGTGTGTAGCCTCAAAAGAGAAGGCACAGGACAGTTTTCTCTCGAAAGGATATGTAAGAATACCACTTCATAAGGAAATACAGTTTTGCAGAGTAAAGACATATACGTACGCATTGGAAACTCTTTACGAGAAGAAATAACGCATCGTACAAAATTAGCTTGTATCTCCAAAACTACACGTTGTATCTCGAAAAGAATTGTTGTGGCGTGTACGTCTTAACATGTAGCATCTAAAGAGAACCAAAAGGAGAATTTTCTTTCGTCAAAATTTTTCAGAAAATCACGTTTTAAGGAAATCCCGCATCGTGCGAAATTATCTTGTTTTTCCTAAACAACACGTTGTAAGTCGAAAAGCTTTCATGTTGCGTGTATGTCTAAGTGTGTAGCCTCAAAAGAGAAGGCACAGGACAGTTTTCTCTCGAAAGGATATGTAAGAATACCACTTCATAAGGAAATACAGTTTTGCAGAGTAAAGACATATACGTACGCATTGGAAACTCTTTACGAGAAGAAATAACGCATCGTACAAAATTAGCTTGTATCTCCAAAACTACACGTTGTATCTCGAAAAGAATTGTTGTGGCGTGTACGTCTTAACATGTAGCATCTAAAGAGAACCAAAAGGAGAATTTTCTTTCGTCAAAATTTTTCAGAAAATCACGTTTTAAGGAAATCCCGCATCGTGCGAAATTATCTTGTTTTTCCTAAACAACACGTTGTAAGTCGAAAAGCTTTCATGTTGCGTGTATGTCTAAGTGTGTAGCCTCAAAAGAGAAGGCACAGGACAGTTTTCTCTCGAAAGGATATGTAAGAAAACCACTTCATAAGGAAATACAGTTTTGCAGAGTAAAGACATATACGTACGCATTGGAAACTCTTTACGAGAAGAAATAACGCATCGTACAAAATTAGCTTGTATCTCCAAAACTACACGTTGTATCTCGAAAAGAATTGTTGTGGCGTGTACGTCTTAACATGTAGCATCTAAAGAGAACCAAAAGGAGAATTTTCTTTCGTCAAAATTTTTCAGAAAATCACGTTTTAAGGAAATCCCGCATCGTGCGAAATTATCTTGTTTTTCCTAAACAACACGTTGTAAGTCGAAAAGCTTTCATGTTGCGTGTATGTCTAAGTGTGTAGCCTCAAAAGAGAAGGCACAGGACAGTTTTCTCTCGAAAGGATATGTAAGAATACCACTTCATAAGGAAATACAGTTTTGCAGAGTAAAGACATATACGTACGCATTGGAAACTCTTTACGAGAAGAAATAACGCATCGTACAAAATTAGCTTGTATCTCCAAAACTACACGTTGTATCTCGAAAAGAATTGTTGTGGCGTGTACGTCTTAACATGTAGCATCTAAAGAGAACCAAAAGGAGAATTTTCTTTCGTCAAAATTTTTCAGAAAATCACGTTTTAAGGAAATCCCGCATCGTGCGAAATTATCTTGTTTTTCCTAAACAACACGTTGTAAGTCGAAAAGCTTTCATGTTGCGTGTATGTCTAAGTGTGTAGCCTCAAAAGAGAAGGCACAGGACAGTTTTCTCTCGAAAGGATATGTAAGAATACCACTTCATAAGGAAATACAGTTTTGCAGAGTAAAGACATATACGTACGCATTGGAAACTCTTTACGAGAAGAAATAACGCATCGTACAAAATTAGCTTGTATCTCCAAAACTACACGTTGTATCTCGAAAAGAATTGTTGTGGCGTGTACGTCTTAACATGTAGCATCTAAAGAGAACCAAAAGGAGAATTTTCTTTCGTCAAAATTTTTCAGAAAATCACGTTTTAAGGAAATCCCGCATCGTGCGAAATTATCTTGTTTTTCCTAAACAACACGTTGTAAGTCGAAAAGCTTTCATGTTGCGTGTATGTCTAAGTGTGTAGCCTCAAAAGAGAAGGCACAGGACAGTTTTCTCTCGAAAGGATATGTAAGAAAACCACTTCATAAGGAAATACAGTTTTGCAGAGTAAAGACATATACGTACGCATTGGAAACTCTTTACGAGAAGAAATAACGCATCGTACAAAATTAGCTTGTATCTCCAAAACTACACGTTGTATCTCGAAAAGAATTGTTGTGGCGTGTACGTCTTAACATGTAGCATCTAAAGAGAACCAAAAGGAGAATTTTCTTTCGTCAAAATTTTTCAGAAAATCACGTTTTAAGGAAATCCCGCATCGTGCGAAATTATCTTGTTTTTCCTAAACAACACGTTGTAAGTCGAAAAGCTTTCATGTTGCGTGTATGTCTAAGTGTGTAGCCTCAAAAGAGAAGGCACAGGACAGTTTTCTCTCGAAAGGATATGTAAGAATACCACTTCATAAGGAAATACAGTTTTGCAGAGTAAAGACATATACGTACGCATTGGAAACTCTTTACGAGAAGAAATAACGCATCGTACAAAATTAGCTTGTATCTCCAAAACTACACGTTGTATCTCGAAAAGAATTGTTGTGGCGTGTACGTCTTAACATGTAGCATCTAAAGAGAACCAAAAGGAGAATTTTCTTTCGTCAAAATTTTTCAGAAAATCACGTTTTAAGGAAATCCCGCATCGTGCGAAATTATCTTGTTTTTCCTAAACAACACGTTGTAAGTCGAAAAGCTTTCATGTTGCGTGTATGTCTAAGTGTGTAGCCTCAAAAGAGAAGGCACAGGACAGGTTTCTCTCGAAAGGATATGTAAGAATACCACTTCATAAGGAAATACAGTTTTGCAGAGTAAAGACATATACGTACGCATTGGAAACTCTTTACGAGAAGAAATAACGCATCGTACAAAATTAGCTTGTATCTCCAAAACTACACGTTGTATCTCGAAAAGAATTGTTGTGGCGTGTACGTCTTAACATGTAGCATCTAAAGAGAACCAAAAGGAGAATTTTCTTTCGTCAAAATTTTTCAGAAAATCACGTTTTAAGGAAATCCCGCATCGTGCGAAATTATCTTGTTTTTCCTAAACAACACGTTGTAAGTCGAAAAGCTTTCATGTTGAGTGTATGTCTAAGTGTGTAGCCTCAAAAGAGAAGGCACAGGACAGTTTTCTCTCGAAAGGATATGTAAGAATACCACTTCATAAGGAAATACAGTTTTGCAGAGTAAAGACATATACGTACGCATTGGAAACTCTTTACGAGAAGAAATAACGCATCGTACAAAATTAGCTTGTATCTCCAAAACTACACGTTGTATCTCGAAAAGAATTGTTGTGGCGTGTACGTCTTAACATGTAGCATCTAAAGAGAACCAAAAGGAGAATTTTCTTTCGTCAAAATTTTTCAGAAAATCACGTTTTAAGGAAATCCCGCATCGTGCGAAATTATCTTGTTTTTCCTAAACAACACGTTGTAAGTCGAAAAGCTTTCATGTTGCGTGTATGTCTAAGTGTGTAGCCTCAAAAGAGAAGGCACAGGACAGTTTTCTCTCGAAAGGATATGTAAGAATACCACTTCATAAGGAAATACAGTTTTGCAGAGTAAAGACATATACGTACGCATTGGAAACTCTTTACGAGAAGAAATAACGCATCGTACAAAATTAGCTTGTATCTCCAAAACTACACGTTGTATCTCGAAAAGAATTGTTGTGGCGTGTACGTCTTAACATGTAGCATCTAAAGAGAACCAAAAGGAGAATTTTCTTTCGTCAAAATTTTTCAGAAAATCACGTTTTAAGGAAATCCCGCATCGTGCGAAATTATCTTGTTTTTCCTAAACAACACGTTGTAAGTCGAAAAGCTTTCATGTTGCGTGTATGTCTAAGTGTGTAGCCTCAAAAGAGAAGGCACAGGACAGTTTTCTCTCGAAAGGATATGTAAGAATACCACTTCATAAGGAAATACAGTTTTGCAGAGTAAAGACATATACGTACGCATTGCAAACTCTTTACGAGAAGAAATAACGCATCGTACAAAATTAGCTTGTATCTCCAAAACTACACGTTGTATCTCGAAAAGAATTGTTGTGGCGTGTACGTCTTAACATGTAGCATCTAAAGAGAACCAAAAGGAGAATTTTCTTTCGTCAAAATTTTTCAGAAAATCACGTTTTAAGGAAATCCCGCATCGTGCGAAATTATCTTGTTTTTCCTAAACAACACGTTGTAAGTCGAAAAGCTTTCATGTTGCGTGTATGTCTAAGTGTGTAGCCTCAAAAGAGAAGGCACAGGACAGTTTTCTCTCGAAAGGATATGTAAGAATACCACTTCATAAGGAAATACAGTTTTGCAGAGTAAAGACATATACGTACGCATTGGAAACTCTTTACGAGAAGAAATAACGCATCGTACAAAATTAGCTTGTATCTCCAAAACTACACGTTGTATCTCGAAAAGAATTGTTGTGGCGTGTACGTCTTAACATGTAGCATCTAAAGAGAACCAAAAGGAGAATTTTCTTTCGTCAAAATTTTTCAGAAAATCACGTTTTAAGGAAATCCCGCATCGTGCGAAATTATCTTGTTTTTCCTAAACAACACGTTGTAAGTCGAAAAGCTTTCATGTTGCGTGTATGTCTAAGTGTGTAGCCTCAAAAGAGAAGGCACAGGACAGTTTTCTCTCGAAAGGATATGTAAGAATACCACTTCATAAGGAAATACAGTTTTGCAGAGTAAAGACATATACGTACGCATTGCAAACTCTTTACGAGAAGAAATAACGCATCGTACAAAATTAGCTTGTATCTCCAAAACTACACGTTGTATCTCGAAAAGAATTGTTGTGGCGTGTACGTCTTAACATGTAGCATCTAAAGAGAACCAAAAGGAGAATTTTCTTTCGTCAAAATTTTTCAGAAAATCACGTTTTAAGGAAATCCCGCATCGTGCGAAATTATCTTGTTTTTCCTAAACAACACGTTGTAAGTCGAAAAGCTTTCATGTTGCGTGTATGTCTAAGTGTGTAGCCTCAAAAGAGAAGGCACAGGACAGTTTTCTCTCGAAAGGATATGTAAGAATACCACTTCATAAGGAAATACAGTTTTGCAGAGTAAAGACATATACGTACGCATTGGAAACTCTTTACGAGAAGAAATAACGCATCGTACAAAATTAGCTTGTATCTCCAAAACTACACGTTGTATCTCGAAAAGAATTGTTGTGGCGTGTACGTCTTAACATGTAGCATCTAAAGAGAACCAAAAGGAGAATTTTCTTTCGTCAAAATTTTTCAGAAAATCACGTTTTAAGGAAATCCCGCATCGTGCGAAATTATCTTGTTTTTCCTAAACAACACGTTGTAAGTCGAAAAGCTTTCATGTTGCGTGTATGTCTAAGTGTGTAGCCTCAAAAGAGAAGGCACAGGACAGTTTTCTCTCGAAAGGATATGTAAGAAAACCACTTCATAAGGAAATACAGTTTTGCAGAGTAAAGACATATACGTACGCATTGGAAACTCTTTACGAGAAGAAATAACGCATCGTACAAAATTAGCTTGTATCTCCAAAACTACACGTTGTATCTCGAAAAGAATTGTTGTGGCGTGTACGTCTTAACATGTAGCATCTAAAGAGAACCAAAAGGAGAATTTTCTTTCGTCAAAATTTTTCAGAAAATCACGTTTTAAGGAAATCCCGCATCGTGCGAAATTATCTTGTTTTTCCTAAACAACACGTTGTAAGTCGAAAAGCTTTCATGTTGCGTGTATGTCTAAGTGTGTAGCCTCAAAAGAGAAGGCACAGGACAGTTTTCTCTCGAAAGGATATGTAAGAATACCACTTCATAAGGAAATACAGTTTTGCAGAGTAAAGACATATACGTACGCATTGGAAACTCTTTACGAGAAGAAATAACGCATCGTACAAAATTAGCTTGTATCTCCAAAACTACACGTTGTATCTCGAAAAGAATTGTTGTGGCGTGTACGTCTTAACATGTAGCATCTAAAGAGAACCAAAAGGAGAATTTTCGTTCGTCAAAATTTTTCAGAAAATCACGTTTTAAGGAAATCCCGCATCGTGCGAAATTATCTTGTTTTTCCTAAACAACACGTTGTAAGTCGAAAAGCTTTCATGTTGCGTGTATGTCTAAGTGTGTAGCCTCAAAAGAGAAGGCACAGGACAGTTTTCTCTCGAAAGGATATGTAAGAATACCACTTCATAAGGAAATACAGTTTTGCAGAGTAAAGACATATACGTACGCATTGGAAACTCTTTACGAGAAGAAATAACGCATCGTACAAAATTAGCTTGTATCTCCAAAACTATACGTTGTATCTCGAAAAGAATTGTTGTGGCGTGTACGTCTTAACATGTAGCATCTAAAGAGAACCAAAAGGAGAATTTTCTTTCGTCAAAATTTTTCAGAAAATCACGTTTTAAGGAAATCCCGCATCGTGCGAAATTATCTTGTTTTTCCTAAACAACACGTTGTAAGTCGAAAAGCTTTCATGTTGCGTGTATGTCTAAGTGTGTAGCCTCAAAAGAGAAGGCACAGGACAGTTTTCTCTCGAAAGGATATGTAAGAATACCACTTCATAAGGAAATACAGTTTTGCAGAGTAAAGACATATACGTACGCATTGGAAACTCTTTACGAGAAGAAATAACGCATCGTACAAAATTAGCTTGTATCTCCAAAACTACACGTTGTATCTCGAAAAGAATTGTTGTGGCGTGTACGTCTTAACATGTAGCATCTAAAGAGAACCAAAAGGAGAATTTTCTTTCGTCAAAATTTTTCAGAAAATCACGTTTTAAGGAAATCCCGCATCGTGCGAAATTATCTTGTTTTTCCTAAACAACACGTTGTAAGTCGAAAAGCTTTCATGTTGCGTGTATGTCTAAGTGTGTAGCCTCAAAAGAGAAGGCACAGGACAGTTTTCTCTCGAAAGGATATGTAAGAATACCACTTCATAAGGAAATACAGTTTTGCAGAGTAAAGACATATACGTACGCATTGGAAACTCTTTACGAGAAGAAATAACGCATCGTACAAAATTAGCTTGTATCTCCAAAACTACACGTTGTATCTCGAAAAGAATTGTTGTGGCGTGTACGTCTTAACATGTAGCATCTAAAGAGAACCAAAAGGAGAATTTTCTTTCGTCAAAATTTTTCAGAAAATCACGTTTTAAGGAAATCCCGCATCGTGCGAAATTATCTTGTTTTTCCTAAACAACACGTTGTAAGTCGAAAAGCTTTCATGTTGCGTGTATGTCTAAGTGTGTAGCCTCAAAAGAGAAGGCACAGGACAGTTTTCTCTCGAAAGGATATGTAAGAATACCACTTCATAAGGAAATACAGTTTTGCAGAGTAAAGACATATACGTACGCATTGGAAACTCTTTACGAGAAGAAATAACGCATCGTACAAAATTAGCTTGTATCTCCAAAACTACACGTTGTATCTCGAAAAGAATTGTTGTGGCGTGTACGTCTTAACATGTAGCATCTAAAGAGAACCAAAAGGAGAATTTTCTTTCGTCAAAATTTTTCAGAAAATCACGTTTTAAGGAAATCCCGCATCGTGCGAAATTATCTTGTTTTTCCTAAACAACACGTTGTAAGTCGAAAAGCTTTCATGTTGCGTGTATGTCTAAGTGTGTAGCCTCAAAAGAGAAGGCACAGGACAGTTTTCTCTCGAAAGGATATGTAAGAATACCACTTCATAAGGAAATACAGTTTTGCAGAGTAAAGACATATACGTACGCATTGGAAACTCTTTACGAGAAGAAATAACGCATCGTACAAAATTAGCTTGTATCTCCAAAACTACACGTTGTATCTCGAAAAGAATTGTTGTGGCGTGTACGTCTTAACATGTAGCATCTAAAGAGAACCAAAAGGAGAATTTTCTTTCGTCAAAATTTTTCAGAAAATCACGTTTTAAGGAAATCCCGCATCGTGCGAAATTATCTTGTTTTTCCTAAACAACACGTTGTAAGTCGAAAAGCTTTCATGTTGCGTGTATGTCTAAGTGTGTAGCCTCAAAAGAGAAGGCACAGGACAGTTTTCTCTCGAAAGGATATGTAAGAATACCACTTCATAAGGAAATACAGTTTTGCAGAGTAAAGACATATACGTACGCATTGGAAACTCTTTACGAGAAGAAATAACGCATCGTACAAAATTAGCTTGTATCTCCAAAACTACACGTTGTATCTCGAAAAGAATTGTTGTGGCGTGTACGTCTTAACATGTAGCATCTAAAGAGAACCAAAAGGAGAATTTTCTTTCGTCAAAATTTTTCAGAAAATCACGTTTTAAGGAAATCCCGCATCGTGCGAAATTATCTTGTTTTTCCTAAACAACACGTTGTAAGTCGAAAAGCTTTCATGTTGCGTGTATGTCTAAGTGTGTAGCCTCAAAAGAGAAGGCACAGGACAGTTTTCTCTCGAAAGGATATGTAAGAAAACCACTTCATAAGGAAATACAGTTTTGCAGAGTAAAGACATATACGTACGCATTGGAAACTCTTTACGAGAAGAAATAACGCATCGTAAAAAATTAGCTTGTATCTCCAAAACTACACGTTGTATCTCGAAAAGAATTGTTGTGGCGTGTACGTCTTAACATGTAGCATCTAAAGAGAACCAAAAGGAGAATTTTCTTTCGTCAAAATTTTTCAGAAAATCACGTTTTAAGGAAATCCCGCATCGTGCGAAATTATCTTGTTTTTCCTAAACAACACGTTGTAAGTCGAAAAGCTTTCATGTTGCGTGTATGTCTAAGTGTGTAGCCTCAAAAGAGAAGGCACAGGACAGTTTTCTCTCGAAAGGATATGTAAGAATACCACTTCATAAGGAAATACAGTTTTGCAGAGTAAAGACATATACGTACGCATTGGAAACTCTTTACGAGAAGAAATAACGCATCGTACAAAATTAGCTTGTATCTCCAAAACTACACGTTGTATCTCGAAAAGAATTGTTGTGGCGTGTACGTCTTAACATGTAGCATCTAAAGAGAACCAAAAGGAGAATTTTCGTTCGTCAAAATTTTTCAGAAAATCACGTTTTAAGGAAATCCCGCATCGTGCGAAATTATCTTGTTTTTCCTAAACAACACGTTGTAAGTCGAAAAGCTTTCATGTTGCGTGTATGTCTAAGTGTGTAGCCTCAAAAGAGAAGGCACAGGACAGTTTTCTCTCGAAAGGATATGTAAGAATACCACTTCATAAGGAAATACAGTTTTGCAGAGTAAAGACATATACGTACGCATTGGAAACTCTTTAGGAGAAGAAATAACGCATCGTACAAAATTAGCTTGTATCTCCAAAACTATACGTTGTATCTCGAAAAGAATTGTTGTGGCGTGTACGTCTTAACATGTAGCATCTAAAGAGAACCAAAAGGAGAATTTTCTTTCGTCAAAATTTTTCAGAAAATCACGTTTTAAGGAAATCCCGCATCGTGCGAAATTATCTTGTTTTTCCTAAACAACACGTTGTAAGTCGAAAAGCTTTCATGTTGCGTGTATGTCTAAGTGTGTAGCCTCAAAAGAGAAGGCACAGGACAGTTTTCTCTCGAAAGGATATGTAAGAATACCACTTCATAAGGAAATACAGTTTTGCAGAGTAAAGACATATACGTACGCATTGGAAACTCTTTACGAGAAGAAATAACGCATCGTACAAAATTAGCTTGTATCTCCAAAACTACACGTTGTATCTCGAAAAGAATTGTTGTGGCGTGTACGTCTTAACATGTAGCATCTAAAGAGAACCAAAAGGAGAATTTTCTTTCGTCAAAATTTTTCAGAAAATCACGTTTTAAGGAAATCCCGCATCGTGCGAAATTATCTTGTTTTTCCTAAACAACACGTTGTAAGTCGAAAAGCTTTCATGTTGCGTGTATGTCTAAGTGTGTAGCCTCAAAAGAGAAGGCACAGGACAGTTTTCTCTCGAAAGGATATGTAAGAATACCACTTCATAAGGAAATACAGTTTTGCAGAGTAAAGACATATACGTACGCATTGGAAACTCTTTACGAGAAGAAATAACGCATCGTACAAAATTAGCTTGTATCTCCAAAACTACACGTTGTATCTCGAAAAGAATTGTTGTGGCGTGTACGTCTTAACATGTAGCATCTAAAGAGAACCAAAAGGAGAATTTTCTTTCGTCAAAATTTTTCAGAAAATCACGTTTTAAGGAAATCCCGCATCGTGCGAAATTATCTTGTTTTTCCTAAACAACACGTTGTAAGTCGAAAAGCTTTCATGTTGCGTGTATGTCTAAGTGTGTAGCCTCAAAAGAGAAGGCACAGGACAGTTTTCTCTCGAAAGGATATGTAAGAATACCACTTCATAAGGAAATACAGTTTTGCAGAGTAAAGACATATACGTACGCATTGGAAACTCTTTACGAGAAGAAATAACGCATCGTACAAAATTAGCTTGTATCTCCAAAACTACACGTTGTATCTCGAAAAGAATTGTTGTGGCGTGTACGTCTTAACATGTAGCATCTAAAGAGAACCAAAAGGAGAATTTTCTTTCGTCAAAATTTTTCAGAAAATCACGTTTTAAGGAAATCCCGCATCGTGCGAAATTATCTTGTTTTTCCTAAACAACACGTTGTAAGTCGAAAAGCTTTCATGTTGCGTGTATGTCTAAGTGTGTAGCCTCAAAAGAGAAGGCACAGGACAGTTTTCTCTCGAAAGGATATGTAAGAATACCACTTCATAAGGAAATACAGTTTTGCAGAGTAAAGACATATACGTACGCATTGGAAACTCTTTACGAGAAGAAATAACGCATCGTACAAAATTAGCTTGTATCTCCAAAACTACACGTTGTATCTCGAAAAGAATTGTTGTGGCGTGTACGTCTTAACATGTAGCATCTAAAGAGAACCAAAAGGAGAATGTTCTTTCGTCAAAATTTTTCAGAAAATCACGTTTTAAGGAAATCCCGCATCGTGCGAAATTATCTTGTTTTTCCTAAACAACACGTTGTAAGTCGAAAAGCTTTCATGTTGCGTGTATGTCTAAGTGTGTAGCCTCAAAAGAGAAGGCACAGGACAGTTTTCTCTCGAAAGGATATGTAAGAATACCACTTCATAAGGAAATACAGTTTTGCAGAGTAAAGACATATACGTACGCATTGGAAACTCTTTACGAGAAGAAATAACGCATCGTACAAAATTAGCTTGTATCTCCAAAACTACACGTTGTATCTCGAAAAGAATTGTTGTGGCGTGTACGTCTTAACATGTAGCATCTAAAGAGAACCAAAAGGAGAATTTTCTTTCGTCAAAATTTTTCAGAAAATCACGTTTTAAGGAAATCCCGCATCGTGCGAAATTATCTTGTTTTTCCTAAACAACACGTTGTAAGTCGAAAAGCTTTCATGTTGCGTGTATGTCTAAGTGTGTAGCCTCAAAAGAGAAGGCACAGGACAGTTTTCTCTCGAAAGGATATGTAAGAATACCACTTCATAAGGAAATACAGTTTTGCAGAGTAAAGACATATACGTACGCATTGGAAACTCTTTACGAGAAGAAATAACGCATCGTACAAAATTAGCTTGTATCTCCAAAACTACACGTTGTATCTCGAAAAGAATTGTTGTGGCGTGTACGTCTTAACATGTAGCATCTAAAGAGAACCAAAAGGAGAATTTTCTTTCGTCAAAATTTTTCAGAAAATCACGTTTTAAGGAAATCCCGCATCGTGCGAAATTATCTTGTTTTTCCTAAACAACACGTTGTAAGTCGAAAAGCTTTCATGTTGCGTGTATGTCTAAGTGTGTAGCCTCAAAAGAGAAGGCACAGGACAGTTTTCTCTCGAAAGGATATGTAAGAATACCACTTCATAAGGAAATACAGTTTTGCAGAGTAAAGACATATACGTACGCATTGGAAACTCTTTACGAGAAGAAATAACGCATCGTACAAAATTAGCTTGTATCTCCAAAACTACACGTTGTATCTCGAAAAGAATTGTTGTGGCGTGTACGTCTTAACATGTAGCATCTAAAGAGAACCAAAAGGAGAATTTTCTTTCGTCAAAATTTTTCAGAAAATCACGTTTTAAGGAAATCCCGCATCGTGCGAAATTATCTTGTTTTTCCTAAACAACACGTTGTAAGTCGAAAAGCTTTCATGTTGCGTGTATGTCTAAGTGTGTAGCCTCAAAAGAGAAGGCACAGGACAGTTTTCTCTCGAAAGGATATGTAAGAAAACCACTTCATAAGGAAATACAGTTTTGCAGAGTAAAGACATATACGTACGCATTGGAAACTCTTTACGAGAAGAAATAACGCATCGTACAAAATTAGCTTGTATCTCCAAAACTACACGTTGTATCTCGAAAAGAATTGTTGTGGCGTGTACGTCTTAACATGTAGCATCTAAAGAGAACCAAAAGGAGAATGTTCTTTCGTCAAAATTTTTCAGAAAATCACGTTTTAAGGAAATCCCGCATCGTGCGAAATTATCTTGTTTTTCCTAAACAACACGTTGTAAGTCGAAAAGCTTTCATGTTGCGTGTATGTCTAAGTGTGTAGCCTCAAAAGAGAAGGCACAGGACAGTTTTCTCTCGAAAGGATATGTAAGAATACCACTTCATAAGGAAATACAGTTTTGCAGAGTAAAGACATATACGTACGCATTGGAAACTCTTTACGAGAAGAAATAACGCATCGTACAAAATTAGCTTGTATCTCCAAAACTACACGTTGTATCTCGAAAAGAATTGTTGTGGCGTGTACGTCTTAACATGTAGCATCTAAAGAGAACCAAAAGGAGAATTTTCTTTCGTCAAAATTTTTCAGAAAATCACGTTTTAAGGAAATCCCGCATCGTGCGAAATTATCTTGTTTTTCCTAAACAACACGTTGTAAGTCGAAAAGCTTTCATGTTGCGTGTATGTCTAAGTGTGTAGCCTCAAAAGAGAAGGCACAGGACAGTTTTCTCTCGAAAGGATATGTAAGAATACCACTTCATAAGGAAATACAGTTTTGCAGAGTAAAGACATATACGTACGCATTGGAAACTCTTTACGAGAAGAAATAACGCATCGTACAAAATTAGCTTGTATCTCCAAAACTACACGTTGTATCTCGAAAAGAATTGTTGTGGCGTGTACGTCTTAACATGTAGCATCTAAAGAGAACCAAAAGGAGAATTTTCTTTCGTCAAAATTTTTCAGAAAATCACGTTTTAAGGAAATCCCGCATCGTGCGAAATTATCTTGTTTTTCCTAAACAACACGTTGTAAGTCGAAAAGCTTTCATGTTGCGTGTATGTCTAAGTGTGTAGCCTCAAAAGAGAAGGCACAGGACAGTTTTCTCTCGAAAGGATATGTAAGAATACCACTTCATAAGGAAATACAGTTTTGCAGAGTAAAGACATATACGTACGCATTGGAAACTCTTTACGAGAAGAAATAACGCATCGTACAAAATTAGCTTGTATCTCCAAAACTACACGTTGTATCTCGAAAAGAATTGTTGTGGCGTGTACGTCTTAACATGTAGCATCTAAAGAGAACCAAAAGGAGAATTTTCTTTCGTCAAAATTTTTCAGAAAATCACGTTTTAAGGAAATCCCGCATCGTGCGAAATTATCTTGTTTTTCCTAAACAACACGTTGTAAGTCGAAAAGCTTTCATGTTGCGTGTATGTCTAAGTGTGTAGCCTCAAAAGAGAAGGCACAGGACAGTTTTCTCTCGAAAGGATATGTAAGAATACCACTTCATAAGGAAATACAGTTTTGCAGAGTAAAGACATATACGTACGCATTGGAAACTCTTTACGAGAAGAAATAACGCATCGTACAAAATTAGCTTGTATCTCCAAAACTACACGTTGTATCTCGAAAAGAATTGTTGTGGCGTGTACGTCTTAACATGTAGCATCTAAAGAGAACCAAAAGGAGAATTTTCTTTCGTCAAAATTTTTCAGAAAATCACGTTTTAAGGAAATCCCGCATCGTGCGAAATTATCTTGTTTTTCCTAAACAACACGTTGTAAGTCGAAAAGCTTTCATGTTGCGTGTATGTCTAAGTGTGTAGCCTCAAAAGAGAAGGCACAGGACAGTTTTCTCTCGAAAGGATATGTAAGAATACCACTTCATAAGGAAATACAGTTTTGCAGAGTAAAGACATATACGTACGCATTGGAAACTCTTTACGAGAAGAAATAACGCATCGTACAAAATTAGCTTGTATCTCCAAAACTACACGTTGTATCTCGAAAAGAATTGTTGTGGCGTGTACGTCTTAACATGTAGCATCTAAAGAGAACCAAAAGGAGAATTTTCTTTCGTCAAAATTTTTCAGAAAATCACGTTTTAAGGAAATCCCGCATCGTGCGAAATTATCTTGTTTTTCCTAAACAACACGTTGTAAGTCGAAAAGCTTTCATGTTGCGTGTATGTCTAAGTGTGTAGCCTCAAAAGAGAAGGCACAGGACAGTTTTCTCTCGAAAGGATATGTAAGAATACCACTTCATAAGGAAATACAGTTTTGCAGAGTAAAGACATATACGTACGCATTGGAAACTCTTTACGAGAAGAAATAACGCATCGTACAAAATTAGCTTGTATCTCCAAAACTACACGTTGTATCTCGAAAAGAATTGTTGTGGCGTGTACGTCTTAACATGTAGCATCTAAAGAGAACCAAAAGGAGAATTTTCTTTCGTCAAAATTTTTCAGAAAATCACGTTTTAAGGAAATCCCGCATCGTGCGAAATTATCTTGTTTTTCCTAAACAACACGTTGTAAGTCGAAAAGCTTTCATGTTGCGTGTATGTCTAAGTGTGTAGCCTCAAAAGAGAAGGCACAGGACAGTTTTCTCTCGAAAGGATATGTAAGAAAACCACTTCATAAGGAAATACAGTTTTGCAGAGTAAAGACATATACGTACGCATTGGAAACCCTTTACGAGAAGAAATAACGCATCGTACAAAATTAGCTTGTATCTCCAAAACTACACGTTGTATCTCGAAAAGAATTGTTGTGGCGTGTACGTCTTAACATGTAGCATCTAAAGAGAACCAAAAGGAGAATTTTCTTTCGTCAAAATTTTTCAGAAAATCACGTTTTAAGGAAATCCCGCATCGTGCGAAATTATCTTGTTTTTCCTAAACAACACGTTGTAAGTCGAAAAGCTTTCATGTTGCGTGTATGTCTAAGTGTGTAGCCTCAAAAGAGAAGGCACAGGACAGTTTTCTCTCGAAAGGATATGTAAGAATACCACTTCATAAGGAAATACAGTTTTGCAGAGTAAAGACATATACGTACGCATTGGAAACTCTTTACGAGAAGAAATAACGCATCATACAAAATTAGCTTGTATCTCCAAAACTACACGTTGTATCTCGAAAAGAATTGTTGTGGCGTGTACGTCTTAACATGTAGCATCTAAAGAGAACCAAAAGGAGAATTTTCTTTCGTCAAATTTTTCAGAAAATCACGTTTTAAGGAAATCCCGCATCGTGCGAAATTATCTTGTTTTTCCTAAACAACACGTTGTAAGTCGAAAAGCTTTCATGTTGCGTGTATGTCTAAGTGTGTAGCCTCAAAAGAGAAGGCACAGGACAGTTTTCTCTCGAAAGGATATGTAAGAATACCACTTCATAAGGAAATACAGTTTTGCAGAGTAAAGACATATCCGTACGCATTGGAAACTCTTTACGAGAAGAAATAACGCATCGTACAAAATTAGCTTGTATCTCCAAAACTATACGTTGTATCTCGAAAAGAATTGTTGTGGCGTGTACGTCTTAACATGTAGCATCTAAAGAGAACCAAAAGGAGAATTTTCTTTCGTCAAAATTTTTCAGAAAATCACGTTTTAAGGAAATCCCGCATCGTGCGAAATTATCTTGTTTTTCCTAAACAACACGTTGTAAGTCGAAAAGCTTTCATGTTGCGTGTATGTCTAAGTGTGTAGCCTCAAAAGAGAAGGCACAGGACAGTTTTCTCTCGAAAGGATATGTAAGAATACCACTTCATAAGGAAATACAGTTTTGCAGAGTAAAGACATATACGTACGCATTGGAAACTCTTTACGAGAAGAAATAACGCATCGTACAAAATTAGCTTGTATCTCCAAAACTACACGTTGTATCTCGAAAAGAATTGTTGTGGCGTGTACGTCTTAACATGTAGCATCTAAAGAGAACCAAAAGGAGAATTTTCTTTCGTCAAAATTTTTCAGAAAATCACGTTTTAAGGAAATCCCGCATCGTGCGAAATTATCTTGTTTTTCCTAAACAACACGTTGTAAGTCGAAAAGCTTTCATGTTGCGTGTATGTCTAAGTGTGTAGCCTCAAAAGAGAAGGCACAGGACAGTTTTCTCTCGAAAGGATATGTAAGAATACCACTTCATAAGGAAATACAGTTTTGCAGAGTAAAGACATATACGTACGCATTGGAAACTCTTTACGAGAAGAAATAACGCATCGTACAAAATTAGCTTGTATCTCCAAAACTACACGTTGTATCTCGAAAAGAATTGTTGTGGCGTGTACGTCTTAACATGTAGCATCTAAAGAGAACCAAAAGGAGAATTTTCTTTCGTCAAAATTTTTCAGAAAATCACGTTTTAAGGAAATCCCGCATCGTGCGAAATTATCTTGTTTTTCCTAAACAACACGTTGTAAGTCAAAAGCTTTCATGTTGCGTGTATGTCTAAGTGTGTAGCCTCAAAAGAGAAGGCACAGGACAGTTTTCTCTCGAAAGGATATGTAAGAATACCACTTCATAAGGAAATACAGTTTTGCAGAGTAAAGACATATACGTACGCATTGGAAACTCTTTACGAGAAGAAATAACGCATCGTACAAAATTAGCTTGTATCTCCAAAACTACACGTTGTATCTCGAAAAGAATTGTTGTGGCGTGTACGTCTTAACATGTAGCATCTAAAGAGAACCAAAAGGAGAATTTTCTTTCGTCAAAATTTTTCAGAAAATCACGTTTTAAGGAAATCCCGCATCGTGCGAAATTATCTTGTTTTTCCTAAACAACACGTTGTAAGTCGAAAAGCTTTCATGTTGCGTGTATGTCTAAGTGTGTAGCCTCAAAAGAGAAGGCACAGGACAGTTTTCTCTCCAAAGGATATGTAAGAATACCACTTCATAAGGAAATACAGTTTTGCAGAGTAAAGACATATACGTACGCATTGGAAACTCTTTACGAGAAGAAATAACGCATCGTACAAAATTAGCTTGTATCTCCAAAACTACACGTTGTATCTCGAAAAGAATTGTTGTGGCGTGTACGTCTTAACATGTAGCATCTAAAGAGAACCAAAAGGAGAATTTTCTTTCGTCAAAATTTTTCAGAAAATCACGTTTTAAGGAAATCCCGCATCGTGCGAAATTATCTTGTTTTTCCTAAACAACACGTTGTAAGTCGAAAAGCTTTCATGTTGCGTGTATGTCTAAGTGTGTAGCCTCAAAAGAGAAGGCACAGGACAGTTTTCTCTCGAAAGGATATGTAAGAATACCACTTCATAAGGAAATACAGTTTTGCAGAGTAAAGACATATACGTACGCATTGGAAACTCTTTACGAGAAGAAATAACGCATCGTACAAAATTAGCTTGTATCTCCAAAACTACACGTTGTATCTCGAAAAGAATTGTTGTGGCGTGTACGTCTTAACATGTAGCATCTAAAGAGAACCAAAAGGAGAATGTTCTTTCGTCAAAATTTTTCAGAAAATCACGTTTTAAGGAAATCCCGCATCGTGCGAAATTATCTTGTTTTTCCTAAACAACACGTTGTAAGTCGAAAAGCTTTCATGTTGCGTGTATGTCTAAGTGTGTAGCCTCAAAAGAGAAGGCACAGGACAGTTTTCTCTCGAAAGGATATGTAAGAATACCACTTCATAAGGAAATACAGTTTTGCAGAGTAAAGACATATACGTATGCATTGGAAACTCTTTACGAGAAGAAATAACGCATCGTACAAAATTAGCTTGTATCTCCAAAACTACACGTTGTATCTCGAAAAGAATTGTTGTGGCGTGTACGTCTTAACATGTAGCATCTAAAGAGAACCAAAAGGAGAATTTTCTTTCGTCAAAATTTTTCAGAAAATCACGTTTTAAGGAAATCCCGCATCGTGCGAAATCATCTTGTTTTTCCTAAACAACACGTTGTAACTCGAAAAGCTTTCATGTTTCGTGTATATCTAAGTGTGTAGCCTCTAAAAGGAATGCAAGGAGAGTTTTCTCTCGAAAGAATATGCAAGAATACCACGTTATAAGGAAATACAGTGTTGCAGATTAAAGGCAAATATTTACGTAATGGAAACACTTAAACTTTATGAGAAGAAATAACGCTTCGTAAAAAAATTAGCTTGTATCTCCTAAACAACACGATGTAACTCGAAAAGATTTGATGTGGTGTGTACGTCTAAATGTGTAGCCTCCAAAGAGAACCCACAGGAGTATTTTCTTTCGTCAAAATTTGTCAGAAAACCACGTTTTAAGGAAATCCCGCATCTTGCTAAATTATCTTGTTTTTCCTAAACAACACATTGTAACTCGAAAAGCTTTGGTGTTGCGTGTATGTCAAAGCATGTAGCCTCAAAAGAGAACGCACAGGAGAGTTTTCTCTCGAAAGAATATGTAAGAATACCACGTTATAAGGAAATACAGTGTTGCAGAGTAAAGACAAATACGTACTTATTGGAAACACTTAAACTTTACGAGAAGAAATAAGGCATCGTAAAAAATTAGTATGTATCTCCTAAACATCACGTTATAACTCGAAAAGATTTGGTGTGGTGTGTAAGTCTAAACGTGTAGCCTCAAAGGAGAACCCACAGGAGAATTTTCGTTCATCAAAATTTGTCAGAAAACCACGTTTAAAGAAATCCTGCATCGTGCGAAATTATCTTGTTTTTCCTAAGCAACACGTTGTAACGCGAAAACCTTTGGTGTTGCGTGTATGTCTAAGCGTGTAGCCTCAAAAGAGAATGCAAAGGAGAGTTTTTTCTCGAAAGAATATATAAGAATACCACGTTATTAGGAAATACAGTGTTGCAGAGTAAAGACAAATATTTACGTATTGGAAAAACTTTACGAGAAGAAATAACGTATCTTACAAAATTAGCTTGTATCTCCTAAACAACACGTTGTAACTTAAAAAGATTTGGTGTGGCCTGTACGTCTAATCGTGTAGCCTCAAAAGAGAAACCATAGGAGAATTTTCTTTGGTCAAAATTTGTCAGAAAACCACGTATGAAGGAAATACCGCATCATGCGAAATTATCTTGTTTTTCCTAAACAAAACGTTTTAACTCGAAAAGCTTTGGTGTTGCGTGTATGTCTAAGCGTGTAGCCCCAAAAGAGAACGCACAGGAGAGTTTTCTCTCGAAAGAATATGTAAGAATACCACGTTGTAAGGAAATACAGTGTTGCAGAGTAAAGGAAAATACATATGTATTGGAAACGCAACATCAAAGCTTTTCGAGTTACAACGTGTTGTTTAGGAAAAGCAAGATAATTTCGCACGATGAGTGATTTCCTTAAAACATGGTTTTCTGAGAAATATTAACGAAAAAAAATTCTCCTGTGGGTTATCTTTTGAGGCTACACGTTTAGACGTGCATGCCACACCAAATCTTTTCGAGTTACAAACTGTTGTTTAGGAGATACAAGCTAATTTTTTACGATGCTTTATTTCTTCTTGTAAGGTGTTTCCAATAGGTACGTATTTGCCTTTAGTCTGCAACACTGTATTTCCTTATAACGTGGTATTCTTACATATTCTTTCGAGAGAAAACTTTCCTGTGCGTCCTCTTTTGAGGCTACACGCTTAGACATACATGCAATACCAAAGATTTTCGCGTTACAACGTGTTGTTTAGGAAAAACAAGATAATTTCGCACGAAGAGGGATTTCCTTAATACGTGATTTTCTGACAAATTTTGACCAAAGAAAATTCTCCTATGGGTTCTCATTTGAGACTACACGTTTAGACGTACAGGCCACACCAAATCTTTTTAAGTTACAACATGTTGTTCAGGAGATACAAGCTAATTTTTTTACGATGCATTATTTCTTCTCGTAAAGTTTAAGTTTTTCCAATAAGTATGTATTTGCCTCTACTCTGCAACACTGTATTTCCTTATAACGTGGTATTCTTACATATTATTTCGAGAGAAAACTCTCCTGTGCGTTCTCGGATTTCCTTATACCGTTGTGTTCTGACAAATTTTGAAGAAAGAAAATTCTCCTGTGGGTTCTCTTATGATGCTACACGTTTAGACATGCACGCCACACCAAATCCTTTCGAGTTACCACGTGTTGTTTAGGAGATACAGGCTAATTTTGTATGATGTGTTATTTCTTCTCGTAAATTGTTTCCAATACGTAAGTATTTGTCTTTCTCTGCAACACTGTATTTCCTTATAACGTGGTATTCTTACATATTCTTTCGAGGGAAAACTCTCCTGAGCGTTCTCTTTTGAGGCTACATGTTTAGACATACAAGCAACACCAAAGCTTTTCGAGTTACAACGTGTTGTTTAGGAAAAACTAGATAATTTCGCACGATGCGAGATTTCCATAAACGTGGTTTTGTGAAAAATTTGACAATAGAAAGTTCTCCTGTGGGTTCTCTTTTGAGGCTACATGTTTAGACGTACACGCCACACCAAATCTGTTCGAGTTACAACGTGTTGTTTAGGAGATACAAGCTAATATTTTACAATGTGTTAATTCTTCTCATAAAGTGTTTCCAATACGTACGTATTTGTCTTTACTCTGCAACATTGTATTTCCTTATAACGTGGTATTCTTACATATTCTTTCGATAGAAAACTGTCCTGTGCGTTCCCTTTTGTGGCTACACACTTAGACATACAGGCAACACCAAAGCTATTCAAGTTACAACATGTAGTTTAGGAAAAATTTTGTACGATGCATTATTTCTTCTTGTAAAGTGTTTCCAATACGTACTTATTTGTCTTTACTCTGCAACACTGTATTTCCTTATAACGTGGTATTCTTACATATTCTTTTGAGAGAAAACTCTCCTGTGCATTCTCTTTTGAGGCTACACGCTTAGACAAACACGCAACACCAAAGCTTTTCGAGTTACAACGTGTTGTTTAGGAAAAACAAGATAATTTCACACGATGTGAGATTTCCTTAAAACGTGGTTTCTGACAAATTTTGATGAAAGAAAATTCTCCTGTGGGTTCACTTTGGAGGCTACACGTTTAGACGTACGAGCCACACCAAATCTTTTCGAGTTACAACGTGCTGTTTAGGAAAAACAAGATAATTTCTCAGGATGCGAGATTTCCATAAAACGTGGTTTTCTGAAAAAATTTTGCCGTAAGAAAGTTCTCCTGTGGGTTCTCTTATGAGGCTACACGTTTACACGTACACGCCACACCAAATTCTTTCGAGTTACAAGGTGTTGTTTAGGAGATACAAGCTAATTTTGTACCATGCGTTATTTCTTCTCATAAAGTATTTACAATACGTACCTATTTATCTTTAATCTGCAACACTTTATTTCCTTATAACGTGGTATTCTTACATATTCTTTCTTTTTTTTTCTTTTTTTTTTCTTTTTCTTTTTTTTTTTAGGCTTGATACAATTTATTTGCTTTTCTTTAGAATTTTTTTTTATTGTTTTTTTTTTATTCGTACGATGCGGGATTTCCTTAAGACGTGGTTTTCTGACAAGTTTTAAGGAAAGAAAATTCTCCTGTGGGTTCTCTTATGAGGCTAAGCATTTAGACCTACACGCCACACCAAATCCTTTCGAGTTACAAGGTGTTGTTTAGGAGATACAAGCTAATTTTGTAACATGCATTAATTCTTCTCATAAAGTATTTACAATCTGTACCTATTTATCTTTACTCTGCAACACTGTATTTACTTATAACGTGGTATTCTTACATATTCTTTCGAGAGAAAACTCTCCTCTGCATTCTCTTTTGAGGCTACACGCGTAGATATACACGCCACACCAAAGCTTTTCGTGTTACAACATTTTGTTTGTGAAAAACAAGATAATTTCGCAGGATGCGAGATTTCCTTAAAACGTGGTTTCTGACAAATTTTCATGAAAGAAAATTCTCCTGTGGGTTCTCTTTTGAGGCTACACGAAGAAATAATGCATCGTTCAAAATTAGCTTGTATCTCCTAAACAACACGTTGTAACTCAAAAAGATTTGGTGTGGCGTGTACATCTAAACGTGTAGCCTCAAAAGAGAACCCACAGGAGAGTTTTCTCTCGAGAGAACATGTAAGAATACCACGTTATAAGGAAATACAGTGTTGCAGAATAAAGACAAATATGTACACATTGTAAACACTTTACGAGAAGAAATAACGCATCATACAAAATTAGCTTGTATCTCCTAAACAACACGTTGTAACTCGAAAAGATTTGGTGTGGCATGTACGTCTAAATGTGTAGCCTCAAAAGAGAACCCACAGGAGAATTTTTGTTCGTCAAAATATGTCAGAAAACCACGTTTTAAGGAAATCCCGCATCGTGTGAAATTATCTTGTTTTTCTTAAACAACACGTTGTAACTTGAAAAGATTTGGTGTTGCGTGTATGTCTAAGCATGTAGCCTCAAAAGCGAATGCACAGGAGAGTTTTCTCTCGAAAGAAGATGTAAGAATACCACGTTCTAGGAAATACAGTGTTGTAGACTAAAGACAAATACGTACGTATTGGAAACACTTTTAGAGATGAAATAATGCATCGTTCAAAATTAGCTTGTATCTCCTTAACAACACGTTGTAACTCGAAACGATTTGGTGTGGCGTGTATGACTAAACGTGTAGTCTCAAAAGAGAACCCAGAGGAGAATTTTCTTTCTTCAAAATGTTTCAGAAATCACGTTTTTAGGAAATCCCGCATTGTGGGAAATTATCTTGATTTTCCTAAACAACACGTTGTAACTCGAAAATCTTTGGTGTTACGTGTATGTCTAAGCGTGTAGTCTCAAAAGAGAACGCAGAGGAGAGTTATCTCTCGAAAGAATATGTAAGAACACCACGTTATAAGGAAATACAGTATTGCGGAATAAAGACAAATACGTATGTATTGGAAACACTTTACGAGAAGAAATAAAACATCGTTCAAAATTAGTTTGTATCTCCTAAACAACACGTTGTAACTCGAAAAGATTTGGTGTGGCGTGTATGTCTAAGCGTGTAGCCTCAAAAGAGAACGCACAGGAGAGTTTTCTCTCGAAAGAATATTTAAGAATACCACGTTATAAGGAAATACAGTGTTGCAGAATAAAGACAAATACGTACATATTGGAAACACTTTATGAGAAGAAATAACGCATCGTACAAAATTAGCTTGTATCTCCTAAACAACACATTGTAACTCGAAAAGAGTTGGTGTGGCATGTACGTCTAAATGTGTAGCCTCAAAAGAGAACCCACAGGAGAATTTTCTTTCGTCAAAATATGTCAGAAAACCACGTTTTACGGTAATCCCGCATCGTGTGAAATTATCTTGTTTTTCCTAAACAACACGTTGTAACTTGAAAAGCTTTGGTGTTGCGTGTATGTCTAAGCGTGTATCCTCAAAAGCGAACGTACAGGAGTGTTTTCTCTCGAAATAAGATGTAAGAATACCACGTTCTAAGGAAATACAGCGTTGCAGACTGAAGACAAATAGGTACTTATTGGAAACACTTTTAGAGATGAAATAACGCATCGTTCAAAATTAGCTTGTATCTCCTAAACAACACGTTGTAACTCGAAAAGATTTGGTGTGGCGTGTACGTCTAAATGTGTAGCCTCAAAAGAGAACCCACAGGAGAATTTTCTTTCGTCAAAATTTTTCAGAAATCACGTTTTTAGGAAATCCCGCATTGTGCGAAATTATCTTGTTTTTCCTAAACAACACGTTGTAACTCGAAAAGCTTTGGTGTTACTTGTATGTCTAAGCATGTAGCCTCAAAAGAGAACCCACAGGAGAGTTTTCTCTCGAAAGAATATGTAAGAATACCACGTAATAAGGATACGGTGTTGCAGAGAAAAGACAAATACTTATGTATTGGAAACACTTAATGAGAAGAAATAACGCATGGTACAAAATTAGTTTGTATCTCCTAAACAACACGTTGTAACTCGAAAAGATTTGGTGTGATGTTTACATCTAAACGTGTAGCCTCAAAAGAAAACCCACAAGTGAATTTTCTTTCGTCAAATTTTTTTCAGAAAACCACGTTTTAAGGAAGTCCTGCATCGTGCGAAATCATCTTGTTTTTCCTAAACAACACGTTGTAACTCGAAAAGCTTTGGTTTTGCGTGTATGTCTAAGCGTGTAGCCTCAAAAGAGAAGGCACAGTAGTGTATTCTCTCGAAAGAATATGTAAGAATACCACGTTATAAGGAAATACAGTGTTGCAGAGTAAAGACAGATACTTACTTATTGGAAACACTTTACGAGAAGGAATAATACATAGTACAAAATTAGCTTGTATTTCCTAAACAACACGTTGTAACTCGAAGGATTTGGTGTGGCATGTAATTTGAAACTTGTAGCCTCAAAAGAGAACCCACAGGAGAATTTTCTTTTGTCAATATTTGTCAGAAAACCACGTTTTAAGGAAATCCCGCATTGTGCGAAATTATCTTGTTTTTCCTAAACAACACGTTATAACTCGAAAAGCTTTGGTGTTGCGTGTATGTCTAAATGTGTGGCCTCAAAAGAGAACGGACAGGAGAGTTTTCTCTCGAAAGAATATATAAGAACACCACGTTATAAGGAAATACAGTGTTGCAGAGTAAAGACAAATACGTATGTATGGGAAACACTTTACGAGAAGAAATAGCACATCGTAAAAAATTAGCTTGTATCTCCTAAACAACACGTGGTAACTCGAAAAGATTCAGTGTGGCGTGTACGTCTAAACCTGTAGCCTCAAAAAAGAAGACACAGTAGAATTTTCTTTCGTCAAAATTTGTCAGAAAACCACGTTTTAAGGAAATCCCGCATCGTGCGAAATTATCTTGTTTTTCCTAAACAACACGTTGTAACTCGAAAAGCTTTGGTGTTGCGTGTATGTCTAAGCGTGTAGCCTCTAAAGAGAACTCCCAGGAGAGTTTTCTCTTGAAAGAACATGTAAGAATACAATGTTATAAGGAAATAGAGTGTTGCAGAGTAAAGACAAATGCGTACTTATTGGAAACACTTTAAGAGAAGAAATAACACATAGTACAAAATTAGCTTGTATCTCCTAAACACTTGGTAACTGGAAAGGATTTGGTGTGGCGTGCACGTCTAAACGTGTAGCATCAAAAGAGAACCCACAGGAGAATTTTCTTTCCTCAAAATTTGTCAGAACACAATGGTTTAAGGAAATCCCGCATTGTGCGAAATTATCTTGTTTTTCATAAACAACACGTTGTAATTCGAAAAGCATTGGTGTTGCCTGTATGTCTAAATGTGTAGCCTCAAAAGGGAATGCAAAGGATAGTTTTCTCTCGAAAGAATATGTAAGAATACCATGTTATAAGGAAATACAGTGTTGCAGAGTAAAGACAAATACGTACGTTTTGGAAACACTTTACGAGAAGAATTAAAGCATCGTACAAAATTAGCTTGTATCTCCTAAACAACACGTTGTAACTCGAAAAGGTTTGGCGTGGCGTGTACTTCTAAACATGTAGCCTCAAAAGAGAACCCACAGGAGAATTTTCTTTCGTCCAAATTTTTCAGAAAACCACGTTTTAAGGAAATCCCCCATCGTGCGAAATCATCTTCTTTTTCCTAAACAACATGTTGTAACTCGAAAAGCTTTGGTGTTGCGTGTATGTGTAAGCGTGGAGCCTCAAAAGAGAAGGCACAGGAGAGTTTTCTCTCGAAAGAATATGTAAGAATCCCACGTTATAAGGAAATACAATTTTGCAGATTAAAGACAAATAAGTACAGATTGGAAACACTTTACGAGAAGAAAGAATGCATCGTAAAAAATTAGCTTGTATCTCCTAAACAACATGTTGTAACTCGAAAAGATTTGGTGTGACGTGTACGTCTAAACGTGTAGCCTCAAAAGAGAACCCACAGGAGAATTTTCTTTCTTTCTTTTTTTTTTTTACGTTTTTTAAATTAAATATTTTCTTTATTTACATTTTAAATATTATCTGCATTCCTGGTTTCCCCTCTGAAAACACACTATCCCATAACCCCTTCTCCCTGCTCAACAACCCATCCACTCCCACTCCTTTTTTTTTTGTCTTATTTTTTTTTAGTGTTAACTTTTTTTTATTCGATATAATTTATTTACATTTCAAATGATTTCCCCTTTTCTAGCCCCCCCACTCCCCGAAAGTCCCGAAAGCCCCCTTCTCTTCCCCTGTCCTCCCATCCACCCCTTCCCACTTCCCCGTTCTGGTTTTGCTAAATACTGTTTCACTGAGTCTTTCCAGAACCAGGGGCCACTCCTCCTTTCTTCTTGTTCCTCATTTGATGTGTGGATTATGTTTTGGGTATTCCAGTTTTCTAGGTTAATATCCACTTATTAGTGAGTGCATACCATGATTCACCTTTTGAGTCTGGGTTACCTCACTTAGTATGATATTCTCTAGCTCCATCCATTTGCCTAAGAATTTCATGAATTCATTGTTTCTAATGGCAGAATAGTGCTCCATTGTGTAGATATACCACATTTTTTGCATCCACTCTTCTGTTGAGTGATACCTGGGTTCTTTCCAGCATCTGGCAATTATAAATAGGGCTGCTATGAACATAGTAGAACATGTATCCTTATTACATGGAGGGGAGTCTTCTGGGTATATGCCCAGGAGTGGTATAGCAGGATCTTCTGGAAGTGAGGTGCCCAGTTTTCGGAGGAACCGCCAGACTGATTTCCAGAGTGGTTGTACCAATTTGCAACCCCACCAGCAGTGGAGGAGTGTTCCTCTTTCTCCACACCCTCTCCAACACCTGCTGTCTCCTGAATTTTTAATCTTAGCCATTCTGACTGGTGTAAGATGAAATCTTAGGGTTGTTTTGATTTGCATTTCCCTGATGACTAATGAAGTTGAGCATTTTTTAAGATGCTTCTCCGCCATCCGAAGTTCTTCAGGTGAGAATTCTTTGTTTAACTCTGTACCCCATTTTTTAATAGGGTTGTTTGGTTTTCTGGAGTCTAACTTCTTGAGTTCTTTATATATATTGGATATTAGCCCTCTATATGATGTAGGATTGGTGAAGATCTTTTCCCAATTTGTTGGTTGCCGATTTTTCCTCTTGATGGTGTCCTTTGCCTTACAGAAACTTTGTAATTTCATGAGGTCCCATTTGTCAATTCTTGCTCTTAGAGCATACGCTATTGGTGTTCTGTTCAGAAACTTTCTCCCTGTACCGATGTCCTCAAGGTTCTTCCCCAGTTTCTTTTCTATTAGCTTCAGAGTGTCTGGCTTTATGTGGAGGTCCTTGATCCATTTGGATTTGAGCTTAGTACAAGGAGACAAGGATGGATCAATTCGCATTCTTCTGCATGCTGACCTCCAGTTGAACCAGCACCATTTGTTGAAAAGGCTATCTTTTTTCCATTGGATGTTTTCAGCCTCTTTGTCAAGGATCAAGTGGCCATAGGTGTGTGGGTTCATTTCTAGATCTTCAATCCTGTTCCATTGATCCTCCTGTCTGTCACTGTACCAACACCATGCAGTTTTTAACACTATTGCTCTGTAGTATTGCTTGAGGTCAGGGATACTGATTCCCCCAGATTTTCTTTTGTGCTGAGAATAGTTTTAGCTATCCTGGGTTTTTTGTTGTTCCAGATGAATTTGATAATTGCTCTTTCTAACTCTGTGAAGAATTGAGTTGGGATTTTGATGGGTATTGCATTGAATCTGTATAGTGCTTTAGGCAGAATGGCCATTTTAACTATATTGGTTCTACCGATCCATGAGCATGGGAGGTTTTCCCATTTTTTGAGGTCTTCTTCCATTTCCTTCTTCAGAGTCTTGAAGTTCTTGTCATACAGATCTTTCACATGTTTGGTAAGGGTCACCCCAAGATACTTTATACTGTTTGAGGCTATTGTGAAGGGGGTCATTTCCCTAATTTCTTTCTCAGCCTGCTTATCCTTTGAGTATAGGAAGGCCACTGATTTGCTTGAGTTGATTTTATAACCTGCCACTTTGCTGAAGTTGTTTATCAGCTGTAGGAGCTCTCTAGTGGAGTTCTTTGGGTCACTTAGGTAGACGATCATGTCGTCTGTAAATAATGATAGTTTGACTTCTTCCTTTCCAATTTGTATCCCTTTGACCTCCTTATGTTGTCGAATTGCCCGAGCTAGTACCTCAAGTACAATATTGAAAAGATAAGGAGAAAGGGGGCAGCCTTGTCTGGTCCTTGATTTCAGTGGGATTGCTTCAAGTTTCTCTCCATTTAGTTTGATGCTGGCTACCGGTTTGCTGTATATTGCTTTTACTATGTTTAGGTATGGGCCTTGAATTCCTGTTCTCTCCAAGACTTTAAGCATGAAGGGATGCTGAATTTTGTCAAATGCTTTTTCAGCATCCAATGAAATGACCATGCGGTTTTGTTATTTGAGTTTGTTTATGTAGTGGATTGTATTGATGGATTTCCGTATATTGAACCAACCCTGCATTCCCGGGATAAAGCCTACTTGATCATGGTGGATGATCGTTTTGATGTGTTCTTGGATTCGGTAAGCAAGAATTTTATTGAGTATTTTTGCATCGATGTTCATAAGGGAAATTGGTCTGAAGTTCTCTTTCTTTGTTGGATCTTTTTGTGGCTTTGGTATCAGCGTAATTGTGGCTTCGTAGAAGGAATTGGGTAGTGTTCCTTCTGTTTCTATTTTGTGGAATAGTTTGAAGAGTATTGGTGTTAACTCTTCTTTGAAGGTCTTGTAGAATTCTGCACTGAAGCCATCTGGTCCTGTGCTTTTTTGGTTGGAAGACTTTCTATGACTCCTTCTATTTCTTTAGGCATTATGGGACTGTTTAGATGGTCTAGTTGGTCCTGATTTAATTTTGGTATTTGGTATCTGTCAAGGAAATTGTCCATTTCCTCCAGATTCTCCAGTTGTGTTGAGTACAGGCTCTTGTAGTAGGATCTGATGATTTTTTGGATTTCCTCAGTTTCCGTTGTTATATCTCCCTTTTCATTTCTAAGTTTGTTAATTTGGATACTTTCTCTGTGCCCTTTGGTCAGTCTGGCTAAGGGTTTATCTCTGTTGTTGATTTTCTCAAAGAACCAGCTCCTGGTTTTGTTGATTTTTTGTATGGTTCTCTTTGTTTCTACTTGATTGATTTCGGCCCTGAGTTTGATGATTTCCTGCCTTCTACTCCTCCTGGGTGAAATAGCTTCTTTTTGTTCTAGGGCTTTCAGGTGTGTCATTAAGCTGGTAATGTATGCTCTCTCCATTTTCTTTTTGGAGGCACTCAGGGCTATGAGTTTTCCTCTTAGCACTGCTTTCATTGTGTCCCATTGATTTGGGTATGTTGTGTTTTCATTTTTATTGTGTTCTAAAAAGTCTTTAATTTCTTTCTTTATTTCTTCCTTGACCAAGGTATCATTGAGTAGAGTATTGTTCAGTTTCCACGTGTATGTGGGTTTTCTGTTGTTTCTGTTGCTATTGAAGACCACTTTTACTCCATAGTGATCAGATAGGAGGCATGGTATTAGTTCTATCTTCTTATATTTGTTGAGGTCTGTCTTGTGACCAATTATATGGTCGATTTTGGAGAAGGTACCATGAGGTGCTGAGAAAAAGGTATATTCTTTTGTTTTAGGATAGAATGTTCTATATATATCTGTTAAATCTAATTGGTCCAAAGCTTCAATTAGTTTCATTGTGTCCTTGTTTAGTTTCTGTTTTCCTGATCGGTCCATTGAGGAAAGTGCAGTGTTGAAGTCACCCACAATTATTGTGTTAGGTGCAATGTGTGCTTTTAGTTTTAATAAAGTTTCTTTTACGAAAGAGGGTGCCCTTGCATTTGGGGCATAGATGTTCAGGATTGACAGTTCTTCTTTTTGTATTTTTCCTTTGACCAGCAAGAAGTGTCCCTCAGGGTCTCTTTTGATGACTTTGGGTTGAAAGTCAATTTTATCTGATATTAAAATGGCTACTCCAGCTTGTTTCCTGAGACCATTTGCTTGTAAAATTGTCTTCCAGACTTTTACTCTAAGGTAGTGATTGTCTTTGAACCTGAGGTGTGTTTCCTGTAAGCAGCAAAATGTAGGGTCCTGTTTACGTATCCATTCAGTTAGTCTGTGTCTTTTTGTTGGGGCATTAAGTCCATTGATGTTAAGAGATATTAAGGAATAGTGATTGTTACTTCCTATCATTTTTGACGTTATTTTTTAAATTTTAATGCTTAACTTCTTTTGGGTTTGATGAAAGGTTACTATCTTGCTTTTTCCAGGGTGAAGTTTCCCTCCTTGTATTGGTGTTGTCTTCCTATTATCCTTTTTAGGGCCGGGTTTGTGGATAGATATTGGGTAAACTTGGTTTTGTCATGAAATATCTTAGTTTCTCCATCTATGGTGATTGAGAGTTTTGCTGGATATAGTTGTTTTCGTTGGCATTTGTGTTCTCTTAGAGTCTGCATGAGATCTGCCCAGGACCTTCTAGCCTTCATAGTCTCCGGTGAAAAGTCTGCTGTGATTCTGATAGGTCTTCCTTTACATGTTACTTGGCCTTTTTCTCTTACTGCCTTTAGTATTCTTTCTTTGTTTAGAACATTTGGTGTTTTGATTATTATGTGACGGGAAGTATTTCTCTTCTGGTCCAGTCTGTTTGGAGTTCTGTAGGCTTCTTGTATATTCATGGACATCTCTCTCTTTAGGTTAGGGAAGTTTTCTTCCATAATTTTATTGAAGATATTTGCTGGCCCTTTAAGTTGTAAATCTTCACTCTCATCTATGCCTATAATCCTTAGGTTTGGTCTTCTCATTGTGTCCTGGATTTCCTGGATATTTTGGGTTACAAGCTTTTTGCATTTTGCATTTTCTTTAACTGTTGAGTCCATGGTTTCTATGGAATCTTCAGCATCTGAGATTCTTTCTTCTATCTCGTGTATTCTGTTGTTGATATTTGCATCTCTGTCCCCTGATTTCTTCCCAAGGCTTTCTATCTCCAAAGTTGTCTCCCTTTGAGTTTTCTTAGTTGTTTCTACTTCTGATTTTTGATCCTGGATGGTTTTGCTTAGCTCCTTCACTTGCATGTTTGTGTTTTCCTGTAATTCTTTAAGAGATTTTTGTGTTTCCTCTTTCATGAGCTCAGCCTGTTGACCAAAGTTCTCCTGCATTTCATTAAGAGATTTTTGTGTTTCGTCTTTCATGACCTCAGCCTGTTGACCAAAGTTCTCCTGTATTTCTTTAAGTGTTTTTTGCATTTCCTCCTTGTT
>NW_026263155.1:0-35027 GCF_947179515.1 Apodemus sylvaticus
CAGCGTGGCCAAGGTTAGGACTGCCACCTTGGGCCAGGCCCTTTCACCTCAGCCAATCAAAACAATACCTCACAGATTTGCATACAGGACAATCTTATGAAGGCATTTTTTTTTCAGTTAAGAGTTCCTCTTCTGACAAGTAGTGGTGGAGCAAGCCTTTAATGTAAGCACTTGGGAGACAGAAGCAGGTGGATCTCTGAATTTGGAGGCCATCCTGGTCTACAGCCAGGGGTACACAGAGAAACCTTATCTAGAAAATCAAGCAAGCAAACTTCCTTCTTCTTAGATACATTTAAGTTTGTGTCAAGCTGACAAAACCGCCCAAGGCAATTATATTCTTTTGTCAGTGCTTTAGTGAAAGGCCAACAGCTTTTTCTTTTTCTTAATTTTTTTGGAATATAGCTTTCTTTTTCAATTGCAAAAATATCTTTAGTCTTTTTGGCATAAATCACACCGATAGTGCCTTACTTATGATTTCCAAAATATGTAGGACATAAGGACATTTGCAGAACAAGCGATTCATTGGGACCAAACACATGCTGCCATTGATTCTAGGTGAATGTTACCACTGAGCTACACCCCAATCTAATCTTTTGCTTTGGTGAAAACTGGAAAATATCTTCCTATTCAGCTGCCATCTAGAGAGCTTCCAAAAGTATGGCGTTCTCACAGCTTGTGCTAGAAGGCAGCAGGGTTCAGAGACTACAGAAACTGCTGCTTGCTTCCCATGCATCTGGAGGAGGGAGTGGGGATGCATGGATGTGATCCTTCTTGCTATTTGCTATTGTGCCCAGGTCTGTTAGGTGATATCTCAAATGTCAGCTTTCCACAAAAGCTCTTCTGGATCACACTACTTAAAAGTCTTTACTGATCCCACTTTAAAAAAAATTTATAATTACAACATTTCTCTTCTTCCCTTTTGTCTCTTCAACCACTCCTTGTTCTTTTCAGATTAATGGCCTCCTTTTGTTTTTGTTTGCATATATATATATATATATATTATATATATTAATATACATGTATATAATAATATATATTAATATGTGGATATAACATGATCTCTCTATATCTATCTATCTATCTATCTATCTATCTATCTATCTATCTATCTATCTATCTATCTATCTATCTCTATTATGTTGCTTGTGTGCATATATTTTCAGGACGACCATTCAGTATTGGGCAACCAATTTTTGTGCCTTCCCTGGGGAAGACGATTTCTTCCACTCTCAGCATTCCTTAGCCGTCTGCTGTTCTTGGTTTCTAAGGTCTCATGACTTTGCCCCTTTTCATGTTTGCTTGTCTATTGGGTCATTATTGTTCAGGTCATGTTTAGTCAGCCATGTTGGTAAGACTTCATGGGGTTAGTTTCTCTGACACTTCTAGAAGCTATCGCAGAGCAAACCTTCTGTTCTTCTGGCTCCTACAATATTTCTGACCTGTCTTCTACAATGATTCCTGTAGATGTAGCAGTTGGGACTAAGCTCTACAACTCTGCGTTTTGATTTGGTTGTGGTTTTCTGCAATGGTCTTCATCTGTTGAAGACAAGTTTTCTTGATAAAGGGTGAGGACTGCACTACTTTATGGGCATGAGGAAAAATATTGAAAATGCAGTTCAGGATTATGCTGGTTTAGTAAAGTGGTGGGTGTGGGATCCACTCTAACATCAGTGACTTCACTGCCCCAAGTGGTCTGAGGGGAGAAATGAGAAAAACAAGTGACTTTGGTTAGGGAGGGGTGGAAGATAAAAGCAGAAGGAGAGAGGAGAGTAAGACAACAGTACGAATGTCAGAAAAGGTCATAAGGAACGGTATCATTAACTGTCTACCTAAAATATTAAAATATCTGCGATGCACATAAGTCTGTGTATAAATATACACCTGTCTGGTCTGGTAATGCTTCCTCCAAAATCCATTGACTATGTAACAAAAACTCCAACATCAGACACAAGAAACTCTACCTCGAGTTGTTCATCAGGGTTGTCTAAGAGTCCTCCAAATATTATAACTTACTCTTGTTGACCTTGGCTGTCTCCTGGAGGTGGAAGGTAAATCCTTATTGCTGAAGACACCATGCACTTCAGACTTAGAACCCAGAGCACTGTGAGCTGGATCTGACCTGAAAGCCTTCCTCCTGAGAACTAGCTTTTATGATACCAGACAGTGCCATTTAAGCTTCAGAAAGGCAGGAAGCAGGCAATAGTCCCCTACCCGGCTATGATGTCTGTGAACCATAAAGAAGACCAGCATGGCACGATAAGTACGAGGGGACAATAGTGACATGCATCCCTTGGTGGCAATCAGCAGCTGTTGCAGGATTTTGATGGCACTGAGAGCCAAAGATTTTGCTATTTATTAGAAGAACATTTTTTTTTTTTTTTTAGTTGTGGTGTGGTTTAGCCTTAGCTGATTAAAAGTGTGCACCTTTAATCTGAGAGTTTTCTGTTTGAATATTGTTAACAGGATTAAATAATGTCAATCATAGGTCAAGAGGTGGAACGTGCAGCCAGTTAACAGGAAATGAACTTAGGATTGTTAAAGAAAAACCACAGAGAGTAAGAGGGAGTCCGGAGGGTGGATAGAGAGACAAACAGGAAGTAGAAGGGAGGCACATTCAGTTGGAAGGAGGTCTTGTGAGAGGAGTGATTAGTGGTGGGGAGCTGGCTGAGGAGGAAGGTCAGCTAGGTGCTTTCACTGCCTCTCTGAGCTAACAGGCTTTCACCCTTGTCTTCACTGGTGAAACTGGGCGAAGGAACCTGTTAAAAACAACCAACAGTTCTCTAGCTGGACTTCCAGCTGGCTGACTCAACAAGAGCAGAGCCTGCCTGGTCCTGGAAGCAGCTCCCATTGTTTCCTCTCATCGTCTTCTCTTCACCTGGCATTGTGATAATGTATTCTTATGCATATCTGTGCTATCTGGGGAAAAGCATTATTTTCCTCACTTCTTTGTTTACTCTGCTTAAAAAATAGCAGCTACATAGCGATACTTAAAAAAATTTTACTAAGGGAAGGAACACTGGATGAGCTATGCTGAGAATGACGACTGGGGAAATCATGAGATTTTCAGAGGAATACTGTGTGACTAGGTCTTGAAGCCTTGATATGTGTATTTACCAGATCAAAAAGGTTGGGAACAATAACTTCGAGAGACAGAATGTGCTTTTCTCTGAATACCTCTAGTTGCTATAGATCACAGAACTATTTAAAACGACAGCTAGCAGTGAACTAGAAAGATAGTTATAGCTGACATGACTTTGAGAATATTTGAGAAAATGAATTGAAGATTACTGTTGTGAATCTCACTTTGATAACCTCCATTCTAAACCAACTTTTTTGAGGCTCCCAGAGGATAAGCAGAGATGGGGAGTGGCCAGTGGTTTGGAAGGTCAAGCGACTTGCTTGAAGTCATATGGCTGACCCTTGGGCTTGAACTTGTTTGGTTTGATCTGGCTCAAGAGTCTGAGATGCGGCATTCTAGTAACATTTAGAGTGAACCGTACATGTATTTCTAAAAAATCCCAGGAGCCACACTGAAAATGAAAGAGAGGGCCTGTAAGAGAGGAAGTCATATCAAGTGCTTGCCAGGCAAGCCGCGACCCATGTAGAAAGGTTACGAGTGGTGTTCTAGCACCCCTGCCATGAAATGTGAGGTTGAGGCAGGAGAATGACCCAAAGGTTCACAGGCCACCTAACCTGGGATACAAAGTGTGACAGAAACACAAAAGAGACCATGCCGCAACAAAGTGGAAGGAAGAGGACCAAATCTTGAAAGTTGTCCTCTGACCTCCAGATACACACATGCACACATGTAAGTGTACAGAGGCACACATGCACAGGCACACATACACATGGTAGAATGCTCATGTATGCACACAGACACACAGATACACAGACACAGACACAGACACACACACACAGATACACACACACACACATATTCTTGCCACATGATCAATCAATTAATTAGTCAAAATTTAAAAAAATTAAACAGGTGAATGTGAAAAGATGGTCAATATTACTAATCATTGAGGAAATATAAATCAAAATCCCAGTAAAGGATCCTGTTATTCCAGTTAAAATGGCTATTGGCAATAAAACAAAAACAACCAGTTTAACAAATGCTAGTGAGAATTCAGAGAAAGGAGAACTTTCATATACTATTGATGAGAATATAAATCACTCTAGCTATTATGGAAAATAGGAATAGAATTTATCTAGAAAAAGAACTATCATACAACCCAGCCACCCACTGGGGAGGTAGCCAAAGACTTAAATCTTAAGATAAGCTGAAGAGACATCTGTACTCCCTCATTTATTGCAACAATGTTCATAGTAACCGAGATACGGAATCAAGCTATGTGCCCATGAACAGATGAACAGATAAAGAAAATGAGTGTATACACAATGGAATATTGCTTAGCAGTAAAAAAAAAAAAGTTCTGTTATTTGTAACAACATGTGTAGAATGGAAAGGTGTTACATGGAGTAAAATTGAGTCACATAAAGATAAAGATCATACATTCTCATTTATTTGTAGAAGCTAAAAAGTGGATCTCAAAGACCTAGGGAGTAGATCCGGGGACATAGTTCAGTGACAGAGTACTTGCCTAGCATGCACAGGCTTTGAATTCAGTTCTGAAAACCTAGCAAAACCTAAACAAAAGGAAAGAGTATAAAAATGGTTAGTAAAATCTTAAAAGGGGTAGGGAGAGAGAGAGGCCAGAGAAAGGAGAACTAACAGGCAAGTTAGATGCATTTGGACAGCAAGAATAGTTTTTAATTTTGTAACATTCATAAATAAATACGATTTATGACAATTAATTGAATATTTCAAATTGGTAAGTTGTAGGCTTAACTTTTTTTCAAGTTCTGAAATGCTTTTACCTCCCTTCTAGTCTATTAACCACCAGAGGAAGTAAAAAAGAAAGGTTATTAGGATATTGGGGCAGTGGATCTCTTTAGAAATTGTTCTTTGGAGCAAGTCCCTTCTGCTTTGTCATGAAATTAGCAGTTCAGTTCACAAGAACCATCAGCGGTAGCTCAATCCACTCGCAGTCATTCTATAAATTTATCAGCAATATAGTTCGGTAGTGCTGGGATAGCCAACAGGATTCAGCAGTGGTGGAGTGACCTAGCAGAGACAGCCAGGCCTCAGCTGACTCGGCATGAGTAAACAGGAGGGACCAGACCTACCAGGGGCGCCAGGAGCCCTTTGCCATGCTCTCTCAGCCAAGCAAAGATCAGGGAAGACTTGAGACCAGGAAGTGATGCAAAACCAGCCAAGCCCTGCCCCGTCACTGTCTGTTGGGTTTTTTCATACTCCCTTCAGACATCTCGTGTTCTCCATGGGTCGTGTCTTGCCTCAGCTAGCGAATCTGTCTTAGCAAAACTCTACATGAGTCAGCATTAGCTGACATTACCCTGCCAATAAGCCTGAGTCTGCAGAAGCAGCAAGAAGCCATCAGAAGTTTTCTGGTGTGTTTCTCTCTATGGAGTCTTGACAAATGTAAGCTGAACAGATATATGCAGGTTGTTAATGAAGAATCCTTCATCACACTTACTTTTATGTGCTTTCTTTAGCAAGACATCCCTTTGCCTGTGCCTGCTTCAGAAAAACACTCATGTGTTTACCCCAGAAAAACACCATCTGACACAACTGACCTTCCAAAGACTCTTAAGTTCTCACTTCTGTAAGTGGAGAGGATGCCAGCCCAGTTAAATGATAAATGTCTGAGGTGCTAGATAATTAGAAATTTCATTACTAGAGTCTTACTTGTTATCATTAGTCCTTAAGCATTCCCAATAATTATTGTTTATACAGCATTGAGATTGTATAGAGTATCACAGGTAATCTGGAGATGATTTTAAGTCTATGGAAGAGATGCAAAGGTTAAATACAAATACTATACTATTTTATATGAGGGATCTAGGAATCTATTCAACAGCAATTTCTTCAGAAATAAAAAATTCTGTCCTGCAGGGAGCTCCTGAAAACTCAGAAAACAAACAGAAACAAACAAACAATTGCTTTAGGAAGTCCCTGAACCTGACCAGATTCACAGTCCCCCCCCCCCATTCCCTACTTTATATAAATAGTAAGGAATGATGGGACACACTCAGAGAAGTTAAGCTATCCCAAAAAGACATTCTATAGCCCCATGAGCTACCAGCAAGTTATACAGTGTGTTCTAGGGCCCCACCTTTTGTGAGCCATCATCCATGGTACAACAGGCTTTTGTGATGAGAAATTCTTGAGTTATTTCTGCTCCTGTAAGGAATCTTTCACCCATACTCTTGTAATACCAATAAGAACTCACTAGCTCATCACGTTGGGTTTTAGTGGTATCCTTTGTCATTATTTCACTCTCTGGGGTGTGCAGATGTTCGTTCACATCTTCCTTAGGAGCAGTGTCACACAGCAGCATTTATGGTTTTGTACACTCTTGAGGATCTGAGGTAGTTTAAATAAGAAACTTCCCTCATAGGCTCTGTTAGTTGATCTTCAGTTGCTGTGGATGTTCAGGGAGTCTCAGGAGCTGAGTCACTGAGGACGGGATTTGAGATTACATCGCCTTATTCTATTTTCACTTTGTGCTCTGTTTGCATTTGATTATGTGAGCTGTTAGCTTCCTGTGTCTGCTGCCGCACTTACCCCTTGCTTCCATGCCTTCCCACCATGCAGAATCTTATCCCTCTGAAACTATAAGTGAAACAGACTATTCCTTCTATAAATTGCTTTTGTTTATTGGGTTTACATTAGCGACAGAACAACTAATACAGAATCCTAGAACTACACTTCCATGTGTATGACTGAATGCTCCATGTGTTCAGTTGGTCTGGCGAAAACAGCTTGGTGTGGCTGATGCTGTGACTGGCTTCAGTTATCTGAGTGGTGCTGTAGAGGGAATGAAGAAACAGGCTGAGATGTGAACAGTCTCCAGTGTTAGAAACCGGAGGAAATGAATCCAACAGAGGAGAGAGGAAACAGGAAGCCATTGAATTACAAACAAGGCCAAGAGAGAAAGGTATATTGGAAACTGTCCTGGTTACTTTGATGCCGATTTGACATAAGATAGAGTTATGAGTAAGGAGGGAGCCTCAAATAAAAAACATCTCTCTATAAGATTTGACTGTAGGTATTCTCTTAATTTGTGATTAATGGAGGAGGGTCCATCCCATTGTGGGTGGTGTTACCCCTGGGCTGGTAGTCCTTGTTTCCATAAGAAAGCAGGTTGTCCAAGCCATGGGAACCAAGTTGCTAAGCAACATCCCTCCACAGACCCTGCACTAGCTCCTGCTTCCAGGTCCCTGTTCTGTTTGAGTTCCTGTCCTGACTTTCTTCAGTGATGAACAGTGATATGGAAGTGTAAGCCAAACAAACCTTTTCCTCCCTAAGTTGTCATGGTATTTCACACAGCAATAGAAACCTTAACTAAGATAGAATCCAATGGGAAAGAGTCTCTAATTACGGAGTATGGAAAGAGATGACAAAAAGACTCAGAACTTGCAAGCTGTTCATAGCTATCACAGACAGGGCTACTGTTAATCTAGTAAAGAGAATAAATGTGGGTGGGGAGTTCCACCCTGCTGCTAGACATGGCCGCTGGGGAGGCAGGTAGCTTGACTGTGCTTATCCCGATTATCTGCCAATGGGTGCTGGACTTCAGGGAAGCACTGAGACACTGTTCAGGGGTTGGGAAAACACAATCTGAGATATGAGAAGCCGAAACTGGTACTCCCTGACTTCTGGGCCTCCAGTTGCTTCTAGGGAACTGCACAGAGAAGTTGGGAGATGTTGGGGGGTCCATAGACCATGAGAAGACCAGAACTGTTAGGGGCTCATGGGCTGAGGATGGTGTTTAGCCTGGGGCCAGGGCTGGGAACTCCAGTTTAGCTCATCTGCGAAGGTAGCAGTGGTAGTCTGGAAGATCAGAGAGGCCTTCTATGGGACTCGTAGGTGGCACAGCTTTGTAGGTGAAGGCCTTCTCCATGATTCCCATGGCAATGGTAAATGAAAAAGACAGTTCTTATTTCTGAACTGTTCATCATGGAAAATGGATGTGGGCCAACTTCTCAGGGTGGACCAGAGATTAAATCCTTTTGTATGGAAGAATGCCCCAAAAGGGGAGCTTATTGACTAAAACCTCAGGGCCTCGAGGATGATCAGCACAGAGAACTCTGTTCTGGGCCTATGTGACCACATGTTATGTTTCCTTATGTGGGAAATGTGGCATGAATTCCAGGCCAGGAATCTGGCAGGGAGCAGGGCGTCTCCTACCTTCTCAGGTGGGTACCCCCAGTTTCCAGGGACTCAGACCTGCCCTACCTTACCAAAATGTCCAGGCAAGGTCTACTGGGCCACAAATAAAGCCACAGTAGACTGGAGATGGTGACTCGGAGGGACTAACAGAATTGTCTGAGGAGAAATGATGAAGTTGGGAAGCTGAAGAAGAAGGAGAGGAGCTGAAAGTGTCATAACTGAGCCTGGTGATTAATTACTGTCACACTGTACTGTCGCATATAGAAGACTGCAACATTGGCAAGAGAGGCCAGTTAGTAGGACCTGGTTTAAATCATCAGTTGGTTCTTTATTCTTAGATTTAAGAGCCAGCTTTTTATCAGTAAAACGGCTAGAAAGAGGCATAAAATTAAATCACTTTGACTAAGCAAAATATTTGGAAGGGAGCTGAGTACCCAGAGGAGCTTCTTATATACCGGACAAGTAAACATCGGGGCCAGCGTGGTGTTCAGAGAAGGTGAAACATGCAAGCTTGAGTGTGCATTTTTGTGTTTTCCTGTCCCTTTGGAATTAGAAAGCAGCAGACGGCTTCCTATGCCCAGGAACAGGGACAATTCACCTTGATTCTGGGTATTTGGATGCTCCCTCTTTGGAGAATCAGATGTGGGCAAGCAATCAGTGAGCCTTCAGTTGTTTTATTTTACAAGAAGCTATTGGGATTGTGTGTAGCGCATTCCTCTGTTACTGGATTTTATGTGACTTTACCCTTCACTTTTCTTTCGGTCTTCTTACTTCTCCTTGACTCCTGACATGTCTTACCTCCTATTCCTTAGCTTTCCTTCTTCACCTCAGTTGTTGGAACTTGTCTGATAGTAGTTGATAACAGGATGGTCCAAAAGGCTCAAGCACAAATTTATATTCTGGAAAAAAAATGCTACACAGTATTTTGCTCTCAGTGTCCTGTTTTATTTACGGGAATCATGCTAAGTCTATTTTTGTGTTTCATTTCTGGGGCATCCTGATTTAGCTACCTATATTCCCTGACCCTTGTTCCTAAGAGACAGAATTGTGTTGAGTATGAGAAGCAGGTGACACAGTCTTGTCATTGTCACTGAGCACAATTCATGCCTGTCTTCAAAGCAGCTCAAAGGCATGGAGGGCTGAGGCTCAACCTTGGGTCTTGCCCTGGTTCAATGGCACAGGAAGGCTTAAAGAACAACAAAGGAATATTTCTACTAATTCCTAGGAATCATACTAATTATGAGTAAACCCAATAGATTTTACCTGCAAAGTTATGTTCGCAACTCTTATATATGTTTCAGGACTCAGAACAATTGTGAGGTCCTTGTGGGGGATGGGAGTACAGCTTCATAGTAGAATGCATGCCACTTAGCATGCATGAGACCCCAGGTTCAAACCCATTATCGAAAATAAAACAAAATAAAAGAAACATTTAATGCCCAGTTATATAAAATCAAATCTGCCTTTTCTTTTGGTACAGAGGACTGCAAAATGAAGCTCCCCACCCCCAACATTCTGTTGCATTTTTTTTTTTAAAACAGACTTGATGACTTATTTAAAGGAATTTGATTTAGTTTTTAAAAATAATGTTTGGGGTTCCCGATCATTATCATATCATATTATAATACAGACATCATATCTATATTAACTACGCTTGAATACTGTCTTTGCACAATGAATAAAACAAAAGCCTTCATGGATACATTGGACTTGTGCAGTCAGGACCTTACCTTCCTGATTGTTTGATGACCCATTTACCAACTGGGGTAGGCAGTTTTTTTTTTTTTTTTCTGGGCATTTTTTTGGGTTGCTTCATATTTGCTAGAAGTAACCATACCCTTGCAGATTCCTGTTTGGCATTCTAGTCACGTTCTCTATACATCCCCAAATGTCAGCTGTTCTCTTGCTACAGCTTGCAATGGAATTTCTACCAGCACACTGTAGATTTGACCTTTTTGCATTTTTTCTGTGATCTCTATCAGCAAAATGAGGTTTGGGATTTGATGGGGGTCATGTCTGAATCAAATTCCCTTAATTCTCATTCTAACACAGTGTTCAACCAAGTTGAAAGGTCTCTGCTTCTCCTGACAGTTATCCCTTCAGCATGGGATATGCCAGAGGAGGAGTCTCTGGAAGCCAGGGGATTTCCCCTCCAACCTGGGCTGCAGTGATGGCTGACGTGAGCCTCTGTCTGTCTTCTTAGCTACAATGTGTGTATTGGAAATTGCAACTCTCTGGTGTCTTTAATTGAAAATAACTCTATGAAGTATCAAGTGTCAATTACGTTACTAGCTTCAGCCCACACTTTTAGCCTCGATTATCATTTCCTCTTGTAATATAAATGTTGATGAGCCTCATTAAACCATTGAATTGATGTCCATTGCTCCAGGGTTTACATTTTCTAAAGAATGATATACTGTTTCCCACTTTGTTATTATGTTGTCTGTGTTTTTGGCAACAATGATTTTGGTGGCATTGTGTTGATTTGTTTTTCCTCTTTGGGAGTGTAGAGAAAAGATTTAACAGTGTCTCTCTCCCCGGTGTCTTTGCTAGTAAGACTATGATACTTAGTTTTTGTGAGCTTGTCAGAAACATAGACAAATCAAGAAAGAGAAAATCTCAGTAGATAATTGCCTCCCCAGATGGCCAGTGGCATGGTGATGGGAATATTTTCTTTTTTTTCTTTTACTTACTAACTTACTTAATCAATCAATCGATCAATCAATCAGTCAGTCAATCAATCATTTTCACTTTTTATATACCACTCACAGCCCCTCTCCTGTTCTTCCGCTCCCACAATCCTTCACCCATCTCCCCTCCCCTTCTCCTCTAACTGATGAGGGACAGAGAACAATTTCGTAATTGCTAATTGATGTAGGAAGGCCCAGCTCAGTGTGGGCAATACCTTCCTTGGGCAGATGGTCCTGGGCTGTGTAAGAAAGGCAGCTGGGCAAGCAAGCCAGCAGGAGCAAGCTAGCGAGCAGCATTCTTCCATAGTCTCTGCTTCAAGCCCCTATCTTGGTGTCCTTCAGTGACTCAAGGATGGGCTGCAAAGCATACGTTGAAAAGAACCCTTTCTTTCATGTTGTTTTTTGTCAGTGTTTTATCCCAACAACAGCAAGTAAAGTAGGACAAAGACTGACATGATATCTACAGTGCTTCGATTAAATGACATAACTTCCCTTTCCTAAGCCATAAGCCATAGATGATATTGAAGTTATCTGTTATAAAAGCATTGTTTCATAATCCTGACTGATTGCCTCATTAGTTCTATAATAAATATCACCAGCATAACTGTGGGTCTATTTGAGGTAACTGAGAATTTGGCTCCAGGACAGATGCAAGAAGGAGTGTACAACTATGAAACACAGCTGGATCACTCTCTGCCTTTTCTAGTGATGTCTTCTGAGGTGTACAGTTAAAGACCTTAAACATAAACATAAGACTTCCCTGTAGAGCGGGAAGTTGACAGGCAAATGGTGAAATGAAGCTAAGTGGTGGAAAGCTGACAGGATTTGTCTGTAGATCATTTGGTAGATGAATAGATTGAAGGCCGAAAGCCCTGCCCACCTCCTCTGTGAAATCCTCAAGTCTCTATGGTTCACTCATTTGATGAAACTGGGGAAGGGGTGGGCTAATTGCTTCTATCTATCTATCTATCTATCTATCTATCTATCTATCTATCTATCTATCTATCTATTATCTATCTAGCTATCATCTATCAATCAATCATCATCTATTATCTATCATCAATCAATCAATCTATCTATCTATCTATCTATCATTTATCTTTTTTATCTATCTATTTCTTTTTTAGACTAAAGAAACTTTTACAAAGCAGTGAGCAGCTAATACTTCTCTCCTATGGAAGATGCTAAACACCCTGCATATCTTGTTTCTCCTGTAAGAAAAGAGGAATAAAAGAACTGAAGACAGATTTCCTTACAACCCATGCAAAGGAAAAGTGTCAGGTTTCCTGTATGAGGTGAGGATGAGTTTTACCTATAATTCCCCTGTTGTAGTGGCTGCTGGCTGTTCAGGCCACCTCAGCAGCTGCACACAGCCTCTCATCCTGCCTTCTCTGCTGCTCCATTTTCATCTTCCCCTCCAGTTTTATTTTTGAAGCTTTATCCTTCAAGAAAGTCAGTTTCTCCTTGTTTCAACTTTCACATTTAAAACAACCTTAATTCTTTGGATGTAGGTAAGGTAAATAAATAGCACAGAATTAATTGCATTAGAAATCATGTGTGTGCATGTACGTGTGCGTGTGGGTGTGTCAGGGATAATATGAGCCCATTATGGGGGAGGGGAGAATGTGGCTCTTTGCTTTGGGGCATAAAGTCCAGTTGGGCAGAGAAGGTGGTGGTGGTTGCGGGGAGGGGAGAAATATTATGAGCGCAAAAGGCAGGGCTTTGGGAAGAAGAGATGGCTTAGCTGTTAAAATGCTTGCTGCTCTTTCAGAGGACCTAAGTTCAGTTTCCAGAACCCACATTGGGCAGCTCACAACTGTCTCTCTCTCTGGTGTTGGCAGGCACTGACACATATGTGGTGTATACACACACACACACACACACACACAGACACAGACACACACACACACAAATAATATTTTAAAAATTATTAAAAGACAGAACTTGTATTGTTGTATTAGGAGACTATTCTAGCCTGAGTTGACCATTCAGTTGACCTCTAATCCCATTCAGGAGGCCTAGAGCGTACTGAGATCTAAGCCAGTGAGCTGCACAATGAGACAATACCTTACAACACGGACCCAACAATTCCAGAATAGGGCGCGCAGAAGCTCTGTGGCAGGTAAAGGAAGCTTCTTTCTTGATTCCCATCACCTCCCATGATGCCCCACCCTGCTTTACAGATAGGAGCTTCTCTATATGTAAACCCTTTTCCCTTCTTTTGCTTCTCCCTGTTGTTGCTATGAAAACACATCATAACTAAGACTTGTGCCCAGACTCACATCAATCACTCTCTTTGGATCTCAAAGCCACAGCAGCCACGTGTAGCTGCAGCCACAACACAGGGATGCTTTCCTTTCTCTGTGTGGGGACCATTTATCAGTACCAGCCACAGCTCTTCTGACAGGTTCTGCTCACCTGCTGGAGCCTTGACTGGCTGTAGGGATGGCTTTTCCCAAACGTGTCCCCAGTAATTAGCTACTTTCCTGGGAACCCAAGCCTCAGACTTCAGTATCTATGAAACATAAAGTTACACCTTCCTGTGCCATAACTTCCAGGGTTCCCTTGATTTTTTATTTTTATTTTTAAATTTCAGTCATCACCCTTCTTGGCTTGCCCATGTGTGAAGTCCACTCTGAAGCACTCCACCAGCTCCACATTTTCCTAAGCCTGTGAAGGAGTCTTCCCAGTCTCCCACAGCTCATGGAGATATGCAAGTGCTCCACCCATTGTCTCCCCAGCTTTGTCCATGGGAGCCTGTCCCAGAACTGGTGTCAAAGACAGATTCTTTCTCAAAATGTGTCTCAAGGCCATAGTCAGTCCCCCTGGACAGGAAACCAGCTTCATTGAAGCCTTAGCTGGGCTATAGAGCCCAACTTTGTGGACCTGTTGGAGTCTCAAACAAGAGGACATGAAACTCCTACAGGCCATGAGGGTGTGATGTGTACTTGTGGGCCTGCACAATTTCTTTGATAATGTGTGGTAGTTTGAAAGAGACATTCCCCATAGTCTTGGGCATTTGGGTATTTCCAGCCGTGCCTGCTATTTGCTGGCACACTTCTCTGGTGTGGTAGACTTTCATCTTTCCAGAACTGTAAAACCCAAAATAACCTTTTCCTTCCGTAGGATGTCTACATTATGGTGTTTTAACATAGCAAATGCACATAGTTAGTATTGTTTCTGGTTTTTGTTTAAAAACACTGATATGTCAAATTAAGTTCCAATGTAATATTTGAGCTGAAAGTGTTTAAAGCTGTGTAGTAAGTCATTTAGATGCTCTGTATAGACCGTCATAAGGAACCTGTTTATTCATAGTCTCTTGTAAGGGTGGTGTTGTGTGAGGAACTTTGGCCCACTATTCCCATTTTAGTTAAAGAGGACAGTCAGCAGAGGTAAATGCATCTGCTAGATAATCTGTTTGTCCCAACATCATAAAAGTTCTTCCTAAATTATCATCTCATTTGCTTCCTAATGGTCTCATGTAGTTTTCCTTTGCAAAGAAAGTAATTAAGTGGACATTAGCACTTAGTGCTTGGTTTAGGCTGTTTGGGTGTCCTTTATATAATAAGATACCATAAACTAGGGTGTCTATAAATGTAGAATTTTATTCTTAACAATTAAAGAAAATAGAGAACCGATGAACATGAAAATCAGAACTGAATCTCTCACCATCAAAGTGGTGATGATTTGGTGTTGGGCTTAGTTTCTGGTGCATAGACAGTGCCTTCTAAGTGTGCCTTTACATGGTGTAAGGGATGAAGAAACTGGATTCTTCATACTTTTTCTTTTTCAAGACAGAGTTTGACTGTGTAGCCCTGGCTGACCCAGAACTCAATCTGTAGATCAGGCTAGCCTCCAACTCACAGATCAGCCTGCCTCTGCCTCCCAAGTGCTGTGATTAAAGGCATGGGCTACCACTACCTGGTCATTTGCCCTACCTTTAAGGGCTCTAGTTCACATGGATAAAGCCTCATGACTTAATTAAGTCCCCAGAGTCTCCACCTCCCAACTCCATCACTTTGGAAGCTAGGAGTTGAACATATGAACATGAAGTACATACATAAATATTCAGATCTCAGCAATTGTGTTACTATGTTGTTTACTGATGGAACAAATGCCCCGAGTGAAACAATTTAAGAGAAGAGAAGGTATAATTTAATTCAAAGCTTGAGTCTATAACCGCCTACCTTGTCTTTCATCAGGATGAGGCAGAACAGGATGGTGGAAGGGTATGGCGGAGCACCGCTTCCTAGCAGAAAACAGAGACATGGAGAGGAAGGGATATAGCTTTCAAAAGACACCTCCAGTGATCTATTTCTTCCAACTCAGGCAGATTCCAGTGTTTCTAATTAGCTCTCAACAATTTGATCAAATTATGAACCCATCAATCCTAAGTAAGTGGCTCTGACTCTTCTGATTGGAATGATTACTCTGAACCAAATCTGAACACTTCAATCCTGCTATCGTGGGGACCAAGGCTTTAATACATGAACCTTCTGACGTTCATAGCAGTGATGCTTATGGTTTTATTTTTGTGCTGTTGATAATTTCTGGTGAGTTTGGCCCATGCCATCAATCATTCCTATAACAAGGAGTCCAGAGTAGTCAGAGGCTGGGGTGTTCTTCTTTCGTATTTGAAGATGGTTGTTGCCAACATTGCTGGAAGCTGCAGGAAGCCAGGCTTCTTTCATAAGAGGCCACGAGATAATTTATGCAATCAATAAGAGTACTAGCAAGCTGCTCTGCAGGACACTGGGGAAATCCTGGAATCTCATTATCAGCAAGTTCTGAGGAAGCATCTGGTTACTGTTTGGGGCATTCAAGTATCATCCTGCCTGCAGGGCACTCTGCTGCCTTCTGGGCTTTGGCAGTGAAGTATGTCTGATCCATCATTATTATATAGGTAACGAAAAGCTTTGAGTTTTATTTGAAGATGAAGTCCATCAATGGGAAGTTAATTGGTAACATACTGACTTTGAAATTCACTTCTTAACTACATGGTCAGCAAACATTTTATAGTCACAGTTAGCTAGGAATCCTCTTCAGGCATCTGTTATAAAGTTATTATCACTACAAATACATTTAATGTTTAATAAAGTACAAGTTCATTATAGTTATAGTAATTATTATGTGAGTATTTAAAAGGATTCACATTCAAGCTGGTAAGATGGCTTAGCCGGTAAAGGCTCCTGCTGCCAAACTGATGAACATGAAAGTCAGAACTGAATCTCTTAAATTGCTGCGCTTTGAATATGAATGCCCCTCAGAGACTTATATATTTGAATGTGTTGTCATCAGGGAGCAGCTTAATTTGAGAGGATTAAAAGAATTAGGAGGTGTTGCCTTGTTGGAGGAAGTGTATCATTGCAGATGGGCTTCGGGGTTTCCCAAAAGCCAATGCCAAGACCAGGGTCTTTCTCTCTCAAGCTATAGATCATGATGTAGCTCTGCGATACCATCACCATGATAATAATGGACTAAACACTTGAAACTGTAAGCAAGGCCTTAAGTAAACGCTTTTTAAAAATTTTATTTATTTATTTATTTATTTATTTATTTATTTATTATGAGAGCTCCTTTGATCATGGTGTCTTTTCACAGCAAGAGAACAGTGATTGAGTCAGTTCTCCTCTGACTCTCTACTTACATAGTGTGGCATGTGTAAACATACACACAGACACACACACAGACATACACACACACACACACATACACACACACACACACACACACACACACACACACACACACACACACACATGCAGTGTCCTGGTTGATCTTTTCTTTTTTCCTTTTCTTGTCAACTAGACACAAGTTAGGGTTATTTTAGGGGAATTTCAGTTGGGAAACCGTCTCCATCAGATTGGAGGCAAGCCTGTGATGCATTTTATTGACTGATAAATCAATGAATCAATCGAAGGGTCTGGCCAACCTGGCCAGGTGATCCTTGTTGTATAAGAAACCTGACTGAACAAGCCTTGAAGAAGAGAACTTTATAAAGAAGAGTCGCTGTGGTTGTCTAATATCCTCAGTGTGACTACAGTCATTTTGGACCTTGTGTAGACTGCTGGGATAACAAAGAAGACTGGGGAAAAGTAACAGGTGTTGTGTGGGCTTTGTAGGCCTGGTTTAGGAATGGGAAAATGAAGATTGGGGCTAAGATGTGTGGTAGGGGATCAGAAAAAGACCTTTCACAGATGTTCCAGCACATGGTCACGAGAGATGGAAAGGCCTGCATGGGTTCTATAATAAATTCAAGGCATCAACTAGAATACCTGGTTTTAAATTAAATTTTGTCTGTTCAAGGACAAAATTACAATTGTTTAAAGATTATAGATGGCTTTAGTTTGTGGTTCTAGAATTGGAAAACCCCTCACATCTCAAGAAGTGTATATATCAGGATAGGGAGGTTTTATAGACAAAGGTTTGAAGAAGGAGGAGGAGGAGAAGAAGGAGGAGGAGAAGAGGAGGAGGAGGAGGAGGAAGAGGAGAAGAAAAAGAAGAATAAGAATAAGAGAAGCTTCTATGAGGTTGAAAACCCCCTCAGCTCCTTCCGTCCTTTCTCTTTAACTCCTCCATTGGGAACCCTGTGCTCAGTGCAATGGTTGGCTGCAAGCATACGTCTCTGTATTTGTCAGGCTTGGCAGGGCCTCTCAGGAGACAGCCATATCAGGCTCCTGACAGCAAGCATTTCTTGGCATCTCCAATACTGTCTGGGTTTGGTTTCTGTATATGGGATGTATCCTCAGGTAGGGAAGTCTCTGGATGGCCTTTCCTTCAGTCTCTGCTTCATACTTTGTCTCCATATTTCTTCCCATGACTATTTTGTTCCACCTTGTAAGAAGGACCGAAGTATCCACACTTTGGTCTTCCTTCTTCTTAAGCTTCATGTGGTCTGTGAGTTGCATCTTGGGTGTTCTAAGCTTTTGGGCTAATATCCACTTATCAGTGACTGCATACTATGTGTGTTCTTTGGTGATTGGGTTACTTCACTCAGGATAATCCTTTCTAGTTCCATCCATTTGCCTGCAAATTTCATGAAGTCATTGTTTTTAATAGCTGAGTAGTACTCCATTGTGTAAATGTACCACATTTTCTGTATCCATTCCTCTTTTGAGGGACATCTGGGTTCTTTTCAGCATCTGGCCTTTATAAACAAAACTGCTATGGCCATAGTATAGCATGTGTCTTTGTTATATGTTGGAGTAGCTTTTGGGTATATGCCCAGGAGTGGTATAGCTGTTTCTTCATGTAGTACTATGCCCAATTTTCTGAGGAAGTGCCAGACTCATTTCCAGAGTGTTTGTACCAGTTTGCAATCCCACCAGCAATGGAGGAATGTTCCTCTTTCTCCACATTCTCGCCAGCATCTGGTGTCACCTGAGTTTTTGTGCTTAGCCATTCCTACTGATATGAGGTAGAATCAGGGTTGTTTTGATTTGCATTTCCCTGATGTCTAAGGATGTTGAACATTTCTTTAGGTGCTTCTCAGACATTCAATATTCCTCAGTTGAGAATTCTCTGTTTAGCTCTGTACCCAATTTTTAATAGGACTATTAGGTTCTTTTGAGTCTAACTTCTGGAGTTCTTTGTATATATTGGATATTAGCCCTCTGTCAGATATAGGATTTATAAAGATCTTTTTTCAGTCTGTTGGTTGCAGTTTTGTCCTATTGCAGTGTCCTTTGCTTTGCAGAAGCTTTGCAATTTGATGAGATCCCATTTGTCCATTGTTGATCTTAGAGCATAAACCCTTGGTGTTCTGTTCAGGAAAACTTCCCCTATTCCCATGTGTTTGAGACTCTTCCCCACTTTATCTTCTATTAGTTTCAGTGTGTCTGGTTTTATGTGGAGGTCCTTGATTCACCTGGACTTGAGCTTTGTACAAGGAGATAAGAATGGATCGATGTGCATTGTTCTATATGCTGACCTCCTGTTGAACCAGGACCATTTGTTGAAAATGCTGTCTTTTTTCCCACTGGATGGTTTTAGATCCTTTGTCAAAGATCAAGTGACCATAGGTGTGTGGGTTCATTTCTGGGTCTTCAGTTCTATTCCATTGATCTACTTGCCTGTCGCTGTACCAATACCATGCAGTTTTTATCACTATTGTTCTGTAGTACAGCTTGAGGTCAGGGATACTGATTCCCCCAGAAGTTCTTTTATTGCTGAAAATAGTTTTCACTATCCTGAATTTTTTTGTTATTACAGATGAATTTGAGAATTGCTGTTTAACTCTATGAAGAATTGAGTTGGAATTTTGGTGGGGATTGCATTGAATCTGTAGATTGCTTTTGGCAAGATGGCCATTTTTACTCTATCTACACTGAGAACCTGTGAGCATGGGAGATCTTTCCATTCTCTGAGCTCTTCTTTGATTTCTTTCTTCAGAGACTTGAAGTTTTCATTGTAAAGATCTTTCACTTGCTTGGTTAGAGTCATACCAAGATATTTTATATTATTTTGTGACTATTGGGAAGGGTGTCATTTCCCTAATTTCTTTCTCAGCCCTGTTTATCATTTGTATAAAGGAAGATTACTGATTTGATTGAGTTAATTTTATATCTAGCCACTTTGCTGAAGTTGTTTATCAGGTTTAGGAGTACTCTGGTGGTATTTTGGGGGTCACTGAAGTATACTATCATATTATCTGCTAATAGTGATATTTTGACTTCTTCCTTTTCAATTTGTATCCTTTTGACCTCCTTTTGTTGTCTAATTGCTCTGGCTAGGACTTCAAGTACTATATTGAATAGACAGGTAGAGAGTGAGCAGCCTTGTCTAGTCCCTGATTTTTTTTTTTTAATTTTTCATTTTTTTTTATTATTCGATATAATTTATTTACATTTCAAATGATTTCCCCTTTTCTAGCCCCCCCCACTCCCCGAAAGTCCCGCAAGCCCCCTTCTCTTCCCCTGTCCTCCCACCCACCCCTTCCCACTTCCCCGTTCTGGTTTTGCTGAATACTGTTTCACTGAGTCTTTCCAGAACCAGGGGCCACTCCTCCTTTCTTCTTGTACCTCATTTGATGTGTGGATTATGTTTTGGGTATTCCAGTTTTCTAGGTTAATATCCACTTATTAGTGAGTGCATACCATGATTCACCTTTTGAGTCTGGGTTACCAAACTTAGTATGATGTTCTCTAGCTCCATCCATTTGCCTAAGAATTTCATGAACTCATTGTTTCTAATGGCTGAATAGTACTCCATTGTGTAGATATACCACATTTTTTGCATCCACTCTTCTGTTGAGGGATACCTGGGTTCTTTCCAGCATCTGGCAATTACAAATAGGGCTGCTATGAACATAGTAGAACATGTATCCTTATTACATGGTGGGGAGTCTTCTGGGTATATGCCCAGGAGTGGTATAGCAGGATCTTCTGGAAGTAAGGTGCCCAGTTTTCGGAGGAACCGCCAGACTGATTTCCAGAGTGGTTGTACCAATTTGCAACCCTACCAGCAGTGGAGGAGTGTTCCTCTTTCTCCACACCCTCTCCAACACCTGCTGTCTCCTGAATTTTTAATCTTAGCCATTCTGACTGGTGTAAGATGAAATCTTAGGGTTGTTTTGATTTGAATTTCCCTAATGACTAATGAAGTTGAGCATTTTTTAAGATGCTTCTCCGCCATCCGAAGTTCTTCAGGTGAGAATTCTTTGTTTAACTCTGTACCCCATTTTTTAATAGGGTTGTTTGGTTTTCTGGAGTCTAACTTCTTGAGTTCTTTATATATATTGGATATTAGCCCTCTATCTGATGTAGGATTCGTGAAGATCTTTTCCCAATTTGTTGGTTGCCGATTTGTCCTCTTGATGGTGTCCTTTGCCTTACAGAAACTTTGTAATTTTATGAGGTCTCATTTGTCAATTCTTGCTCTTAGAGCATACGCTATTGGTGTTCTGTTCAGAAACTTTCTCCCTATACCGATGTCCTCAAGGGTCTTCCCCAGTTTCTTTTCTATTAGCTTCAGAGTGTCTGGCTTTATGTGGAGGTCCTTGATCCATTTGGATTTGAGCTTAGTACAAGGAGACAAGGATGGATCAATTCGCATTCTTCTGCATGCTGACCTCCAGTTGAACCAGCACCATTTGTTGAAAAGGCTATCTTTTTTCCATTGGATGTTTTCAGCCTCTTTGTCGAGGATCAAGTGGCCATAGGTGTGTGGGTTCATTTCTGGATCTTCAATCCTGTTCCATTGATCCTCCTGCCTGTCACTGTACCAATACCATGCAGTTTTTAACACTATTGCTCTGTAGTATTGCTTGAGGTCAGGGATACTGATTCCCCCAGATTTCCTTTTGTTGCTGAGAATAGTTTTAGCTATCCTGGGTTTTTTGTTGTTCCAGATGAATTTGATAATTGCTCTTTCTAACTCTGTGAAGAATTGAGTTGGGATTTTGATGGGTATTGCATTGAATCTGTATAGTGCTTTAGGCAAAATGGCCATTTTAACTATATTGATTCTACCGATCCATGAGCATGGGAGGTTTTCCCATTTTTTGAGGTCTTCTTCCATTTCCTTCTTCAGAGTCTTGAAGTTCTTGTCATACAGATCTTTCACATGTTTGGTAAGAGTCACCCCAAGATACTTTATACTGTTTGTGGCTATTGTGAAGGGGGTCATTTCCCTAATTTCTTTCTCAGCCTGCTTATCCTTTGAGTATAGGAAGGTCACTGATTTGCTTGAGTTGATTTTATAACCTGCCACTTTGCTGAAGTTGTTTATCAGCTGTAGGAGCTCTCTAGTGGAGTTCTTTGGGTCACTTAGGTAGACGATCATGTCGTCTGCAAATAATGATAGTTTGACTTCTTCCTTTCCAATTTGTATCCCTTTGACCTCCTTATGTTGTCGAATTGCCCGAGCTAGTACCTCAAGTACAATATTGAAAAGATAAGGAGAAAGGGGGCAGCCTTGTCTGGTCCCTGATTTCAGTGGGATTGCTTCAAGTTTCTCTCCATTTAGTTTGATGCTGGCTACCGGTTTGCTGTATATTGCTTTTACTATGTTTAGGTATGGGCCTTGAATTCCTGTTCTCTCCAAGACTTTAAGCATGAAGGGATGCTGAATTTTGTCGAATGCTTTTTCAGCATCCAATGAAATGACCATGTGGTTTTGTTCTTTGAGTTTGTTTATGTAGTGGATTGTATTGATGGATTTCCGTATATTGAACCAACCCTGCATTCCCGGGATGAAGCCTACTTGATCATGGTGGATGATCGTTTTGATGTGTTCTTGGATTCGGTTGGCAAGAATTTTATTGAGTGTTTTTGCATCGATGTTCATAAGGGAAATTGGTCTGAAGTTCTCTTTCTTTGTTGGATCTTTGTGTGGCTTTGGTATCAGCGTAATTGTGGCTTCGTAGAAGGAATTGGGTAGTGTTTCTTCTGTTTCTATTTTGTGGAATAGTTTGAAGAGTATTGGTGTTAACTCTTCTTTGAAGGTCTGGTAGAATTCTGCACTGAAGCCATCTGGTTCTGTGCTTTTTTTGGTTGGAAGACTTTCTATGACTCCTTCTATTTCTTTAGGCATTATGGGACTGTTTAGATGGTCTAGTTGGTCCTGATTTAATTTTGGTATTTGGTATCTGTCAAGGAAATTGTCCATTTCCTCCAGATTCTCCAGTTGTGTTGAGTATAGGCTCTTGTAGTAGGATCTGATGGTTTTTTGGATTTCCTCAGTTTCCGTTGTTATATCTCCCTTTTCATTTCTAAGTTTGTTAATTTGGGTACTTTCTCTGTGCCCTTTGGTCATTCTGGCTAAGGGTTTATCTATCTTGTTGATTTTCTCAAAGAACCAGCTCCTGGTATTGTTGATTTTTTGTATGGTTCTCTTTGTTTCTACTTGATTGATTTCGGCCCTGAGTTTGATGATTTCCTGCCTTCTACTCCTCCTGGGCGAAATAGCTTCTTTTTGTTCCAGGGCTTTCAGGTGTGTCATTAAGCTGGTAATGTATGCTCTCTCCATTTTCTTTTTGCAGGCACTCAGGGCTATGAGTTTTCCTCTTAGCACTGCTTTCATTGTGTCCCATAGATTTGGGTATGTTGTGTTTTCATTTTCATTGTGTTCTAAAAAGTCTTTAATTTCTTTCTTTATTTCTTCCTTGACCAAGGTATCATTGAGTAGAGTATTGTTCAGTTTCCACGTGTATGTGGGCTTTCTGTTGTTTCTGTTGCTATTGAAGACCACTTTTACTCCATAGTGATCAGATAGGAGGCATGGGATTAGTTCTATCTTCTTATATTTGTTGAGGTCTGTCTTGTGACCAATTATATGGTCGATTTTGGAGAAGGTACCATGAGGTGCTGAGAAAAAGGTATATTCTTTTGTTTTAGGATAGAATGTTCTATATATATCTGTTAAATCTAATTGGTCCAAAGCTTCAATTAGTTTCATTGTGTCCCTGTTTAGTTTCTGTTTTCCTGATCGGTCCATTGAGGAAAGTGCAGTGTTGAAGTCACCCACAATTATTGTGTTAGGTGCAATGTGTGCTTTTAGTTTTAATAAAGTTTCTTTTACGAAAGAGGGTGCCCTTGCATTTGGGGCATAGATGTTCAGGATTGACAGTTCTTCTTTTTGTATTTTTCCTTTGACCAGCAAGAAGTGTCCCTCAGGGTCTCTTTTGATGACTTTGGGTTGAAAGTCAATTTTATCTGATATTAAAATGGCTACTCCAGCTTGTTTCCTGAGACCATTTGCTTGTAAAATTGTCTTCCAGCCTTTTACTCTAAGGTAGTGTTTGTCTTTGACCCTGAGGTGTGTTTCCTGTAAGCAGCAAAATGTAGGGTCCTGTTTACGTATCCATTCAGTTAGTCTGTGTCTTTTTATTGGGGCTTTAAGTCCATTGATGTTAAGAGATATTAAGGAATAGTGATTGTTACTTCCTATCATTTTTGACGTTATTTTTTAAATTTGAATGCTTAACTTCTTTTGGGTTTGATGAAAGGTTACTATCTTGCTTTTTCCAGGGTGAAGTTTCCCTCCTTGTATTGGTGTTGTCCTCCTATTATCCTTTTTAGGGCTGGGTTTGTGGATAGATATTGGGTAAACTTGGTTTTGTCATGAAATATCTTAGTTTCTCCATCTATGGTGATTGAGAGTTTTGCTGGATATAGTAGTTTTGGTTGGCATTTGTGTTCTCTTAGAGTCTGCATGAGATCTGCCCAGGACCTTCTAGCCTTCATAGTCTCAGGTGACAAGTCTGCTGTGATTCTGATAGGTCTTCCTTTATATGTTACTTGGCCTTTTTCTCTTACTGCCTTTAGTATTCTTTCTTTGTTTAGAACATTTGGTGTTTTGATTATTATGTGACGGGAAGTATTTCTGTTCTGGTCCAGTCTGTTTGGAGTTCTGTAGGCTTCTTGTATATTCATGGGCATCTCTCTCTTTAGGTTAGGGAAGTTTTCTTCCATAATTTTATTGAAGATGTTTGCTGGCCCTTTAAGTTGTAAATCTTCACTCTCATCTATGCCTATAATCCTTAGGTTTGGTCTTCTCATTGTGTCCTGGATTTCCTGGATATTTTGGGTTACAAGCCTTTTGCATTTTGCATTTTCTTTAACTGTTGAGTCCATGGTTTCTATGGAATCTTCAGCATCTGAGATTCTTTCTTCTATCTCTTGTATTCTGTTGTTGATATTTGCATCTCTGTCCCCTGATTTCTTCCCAAGGCTTTCTATCTCCAAAGTTGTCTCCCTTTGAGTTTTCTTAGTTGTTTCTACTTCTGATTTTAGATCCTGGATGGTTTTGCTTAGCTCCTTCACTTGCATGTTTGTGTTTTCCTGTAATTCTTTAAGAGATTTTTGTGTTTCCTCTTTCATGACCTCAGCCTGTTGACCAAAGTTCTCCTGTATTTCTTTAAGTGTTTTTTGCATTTCCTCTTTGTTGGCTTTTGTATTCTCCTGGATTTCTTTCAATGATTTTTGTGTTTCCCTTGCAAGGGCTTCTAACTTTTGATCCATTTTCTCCTGAATTTCTTTATGTATGTCCTTCATGTGTTCCTGTACCAGCATCATGACCAGTGATTTTAAATCCAAATCTTGTTTTACTGGTGTGATGGGGTATCCAGGACATGTTGGTAGAGGAGAATTGGGTTCAGATGTTGCCATATTGCCTTGATTTCTGTTAGTGACGTTCCTGCGTTTGCCTTTTGCCATCTAGTTCTCACTGGTGTTAGTTTATCTTGTCAGTGCTGGACTCACCAGTGCAAGCTGCCCCTTCCCAGTTGGCCTCTGGTGCACAGCTTACCTCCTGCACTGCTTGTAGACAGGGTGCTGCTGCCCAGGCTGTTCAGATCCCAAAGCAGGTACCCGAAGGCTCCCGCTGGGGCCCGCTGGATTCACTGGAGCACACTGACTTCTCCCAGCTGGCCGCCCGGAAGCCCAGCTAGCCACTTGCAGGACTCGGAGATGTAATGCTGCCGCCCAGACTGATCTGGATCCGGAAGCGGAGAGAGTAGAGCTAAGGGCTTCTGCCTGAGGCCTTGCCCCAGATTGTGCCTGTGGACCAGATGGAGCCTGTGTGCACCCCCAGGGAGTGCCGACGGTGTATGCTACTGTGACCTCCCCTGTGTTCCGCTCACTCCGCTGGGCAGCCGATCCGCCAACCGGGCTGTCGCACACAAGGTTAGCCTGGCCGCCCAGTCCCTGAGTCCAGGCAAAAGCCTGGGAGGCCAAGGTCCGAGCAAAGTTCCCCTAGGGCTATGACTGTTAATTGGGTCCGCCAGGTGACTAGGATGGCGGGCGTGCGCGCCCGCGCTCCCTGAAAGCGCCGGGAGAGTCTGCTTTGCTAACAATCACCTGGGCGGGTTGACTCGCAGATGGCCCACCAAGCCGCCCAGTTCTTGGGGTCAGTCCTGTGCCTTTTGGGGCCTGGACCCCCGCTTTGTTAGCCTTAGGCTATGCCTGTTACAGGTCTGCCCGCCTGAGCTCTCTGTCGTCCTGCAGGCAAAATGGCGGCGGCGCGCTCGCAGGCCTGGGCAAAAAACCTCCTGGCTGGGTTGGCACCCCGATGGCCCCCCGACCCGCCCAGGGCCTGGGTGCAGGCCAACGCCCGTCGGGCTCAGACCACCGCGGTGTTGGCCTCGGATTATGTTTGTGTACCTCAGTCTGTCCGATCCCTGGAGTACGGAACCAAGATGGATGCACCTCTCCTGACTGGTGGGAGGCCGAGTTCTGAAGTCCTAGTCCCTGATTTTAATGGGCTTGCTTCAAGTGTCTTTCCATTTAGTTTGATATTGGTTATTGGTTTGCTTTATATTGCTTTTACTATGTTTAGTCATGGGCTTTGAATTCCTGATCTTTCCAAGACCCCTTGCCATGAAGAGGTGTGGAATTTTGTCAAATGCTTTTTCAGCATCTAATGAGATGATCCCGTGTTTTTTTTTCTTTGAGTTTGTATATATAGTGGATTATGTCAATGAATTTGTATGTATTGAACCATCCCTGGGATGAAGCCTTCTTGATCATGATAGATGACCATTTTGATGTGCTCTTGGATTCAGTTTCTAAGAATTTTACTGAGTATTTTGCATTGATATTCATAAGTGAAATTGGTCTGAAGTTCTCCTTCTTTGTTGGGTCTTTGTGAGATTTTGGTATCAGCATAACTGTGGCTTCATAGAACGAATTGGTAGTGTTCCTTCTGTTTCTATTTTGTGGAATATTTTGAGAGTATTGGCATTAGGTCTTCTTTGAAGGTCTTATCGAATTCTGTACTAAACCCATCTGGTCCTGGGCTTTTTTAGGTTGGGAGACTTTTAATGACTGCTTCTATTTCTTTCGGGGTTATGGGACTATTTAGATGGTTTACCTGATCCTGATTTAACTTTGGGACCCTGTATCTGTCTAGAAAATTGTCCATTTCATCCAGATTTTGCACTTACGTTGACTGTAGGCTTTTGTAGTAGGATCTGATGATTTTTTGAACTTCCTCAGTTTCTGTTGTTTTATCTTCCTTTTCATTTCTGATTTTGCTAATTTGGATACTGTCTCTGTGCCCTCTGGTTAGTCTGGCTAAGGGTTTATCTATCTTGTTGATTTTTTCAAAGATCCAGCTCCTGCTTTTGTTGATTCTTTGTATGGTTCTTTTTGTTTCTACTTGGTTGATTTCAGTCCTGAGTTTGATTATTTCTTGTTGTCTACTCCTCTTGGGTACATTTGCTTCTTTTTGTTTGAGAGCTTTCAGGTGTGATGTTAAGCTGCTATTGTATGGTCTCTCCAGTTTTGTTTTGGAGGCACTTAGAGCTGTGAGTTTTCCTCTTAGCACTGCTTTTATTCTGTCCCATAAATTTGGGTATGTTGTGCTTTCATTTTCATTAAATCGTAAAAAGACTTTCTTTTTTTTTTTTGGTCTTTTGATACCTTTATTAGACAAGATAAACAAACCCCTATTAAAAGATAAAGAATATACAAATTAATGAAATCTAAAATGAAATGGGGGATTAAATAACAGGTAATGAAGAAATCAAGAGAGTCGTAACAACATAGTTTAAAAAGGGTGCATTCCACCAACTTGGAAATTCTAAAAGAAATAGCTAACTTCCTCAATAGATTCCACATCCCAAAATTAAACTAGAGAAAAACAACTTAAACTGACATAAACATGAAGGAAAACAGAATTCAATAAAAATATGTCCCCAATATGAGCCCACGTCTATGAGTTTTAGGGTAGAATCCTACCAGACTTTCAAAGAGGATTTAATAAGAATTCAGTATATTCAACAATATAGAAACAAAACAAATATTAGTCAATTTATTTTCTAAACCCCTGATTACTCATATATCCAGTCAGGAAAGACTGAGTGATAAAAAGAGAATTACAGACCAATTATACCTAAAACCACAGATTCAAAAAATACTTAAAAGATAAAACAAATAAAATAAAATATAAAACATAAGATTGTCCACCATTAACAATGAGGAAGGCTTCTTTCTAGAAACAGTGATGGTTCAACAAAATGGGATTAAAGTGTAAGAAAAACCAAGAATTGATCATCTCATGAGGTAATGTAAAATCCTCTGACAATATTCAACACCACTTCATGATAAAATTCTCAGAGTTCTGCTGCTTACCGGGGCTTGAACATGGCTCCTTCTATTCCATTATCAGCAACTGTAAAAAGACTTTCATTTCTTTATTTATTCCTTTATTTAAAAATTCCTTTATTTATTTATTATCATTAAGTAGAGCATTGTTCAGCTTCCATGTGTATGTGGACTTTTTGATGTTTTTGTTGTTATTGAAGACTAGCCTTAATTCGTGATGATCTGATAGGATGTGTGAGATTATTTCAATCTTCCTGTATCTGTTGAGACCAATTATATGGTCAGTTTTGGAGAAGGTACCATGAAGTACTGAAAAGAAGTATATTCTTTTGTTTTAGAATGAAATGTTCTATAGTTATCTGTTAAATACATTTGGTTCATAACCTTTATTAGTTTCACTGTGTCTCTGTTTAGTTTGTGCTTTGATGAGAGTGGGGTGATGAAGTCTCCTACTATTATTGTGTGAGGTGTAATGTGTGCTTTGAGCTTTAGTAAAGTTTCTTTTATGAATGTGGGTATCCTTGTATTTGGAGCATAGATGTTCAGAATTGCTACTTCATCTTGGTAGAATTTTCCTTTCATGAGTATGAAGTGTCCTTACTTAATTTTTTTGTTGAAACTTTGATAACTTTTGGTTGAAATTAGACTTTATTTGATATTAGAATATCCACTCCAGCTTGTTTCTTGGGACCATTTGCTTGGGAAAATTTTTTCTAGCCTTTCACTTTGAGGTAGTATATGTCTTTGTCACTGAGGTGTGTTTCCTTTATGCAGCAAAATGCTGGGTCCTGTTTATGTATCCAGTCTGTTAGTCTATGTCTTTTTATTGGGAAATTGAGTCCACAAATGTTAAGAGATGTTAAGGAATAGTGATTGTTGCTTCCTGTTATTTTTGTTGTTAGAGGCGGAATTAAGATTGAGTGGCTATCTTCTTTTTGGTTTGTTGAAAGAAGATTACTTCCTTGCTTTTCCTATGGTGTAGTTCCCCTCCTTGTGTTGGTGTGTTCCATTTATTATCCTTTGTAGGGCTGGATTTGTGGAACGATATTGTGTAAATTTGGTTTTGTCATGGAAAATCTTGTTTTCTCCATCTAAAGTAATTGAGAGTTTTTCTGAGTATATTAACCTGGGCTGGCATTTGTGCTCTCTTAGGGTCTGTATGACATCTGCCCAGTATCTTCTGGCTTTTATAGTATCTTGGGAGATATCTGGTGCAATTCTGATAGGTCTGGCTTTATATGTTACTTGATCTTTTCCCCTTACTGCTTTTAATATTCTTTTTTTTGAAAACATTTGGTGCTTTGAGTATTATGTGATGGGAGAAATTTCTTTTCTGTTCCAATCTCTTTGGTCTTCTATAGGCTTCCTGTATGTTCATGAGGATCTCTTTCTTTAGGATAGGTAAGTTTCCTTCTACAATTTTATAGAAGATATTTACTGGCCCTTTAAATTGTGAATCTTCATTCTCTTCTATACCTACTATCCTTAGGTTTGGTCTTCTCATTGTGTCCTGGATATTTTATGTTATTAGCTTTTGGTATTTTGCATTTTCTTTGACTGTTGTGTCAGTGTTTTTTGTGGTATCATCTACCCTTGAGATTGTCTCTTCTATTTCTTGTATTCTGTTGGCGATGCTTGCATCTATGACTCCTGATCTCTTTTCTAGGTTATCCATTTCCAGGGTTATCTCCCTTTGTGATTTCTTTATTGTTTATCTTTCCATTTTTAGATTCTGGATGGTTTTTGTCAATTCATCTATCTGGTTGTGTTTTTTTTTTAATTATTCTTTAAGAGATTTTTGTATTTCCTCTATAAGGGCTTCTACCTCTTTGCCTGTGTTCTCCTGTGTTTCTTTACAGGGGTTATTCATGTCCTTCATCATCATCATTGTGAGATATGATGTTAAATCCAAACGTTGCTTTTCTGGTGTGTTGTGGTATCCAGGATTTGCTGTTGTGGGAGAACTGGGTTCTGATGATGCCAAATAGCCTTGGTTTCTGTTGCTTATGTTCTTGCTCTTGCCTCTCTCCATCTGGTTATCTCTGGTGTTAGTTGGTCTTGCTGTCTCTGACTGGAGCCTGCTTGTCCTTTGAGCCTATAAACCTGTGATCTTAGGTGTGTCAGCACTCCTGAGAGACCAGTTTTCTCCTGGCAGGCTTTAGGTATGCAGAGCTGTGCCAAAGGGTTAGCTCTTCCAGGGCAGGAGATGGAGACTGGAAGGATCCTGTCCCAGGTTGCTCTGTGTTTTCTTTGCCCTGTGGTCTTTTGGCAGATCCTTCTTTGGCTAGTTATTGGAACAAAAGTGGTCTTTCCTGTGAACTTAGGAGTGACAGCGCTCCTGGGAGACCAGCTCTCTCCTGAAGGGATTTGGGTATGGAGAGCCGTGCCTCAGGGTTAGCTCTGGGCTGTGGATGGAAACTGGAAGGCCAAAGTTTACATCTTTAATGTCACTATTCTAGACATTTGTTAAAACCTCTGGCTCTATAATAAAACATTTATTTTTAGGTCAGTGGCATAGAGAGCTGTACTTTCTTTAAGAGAACGCCTAAGTGGAGTGATCACTTATGGAATTGTTTGGTAGAGTATTTCTTTTACCACATTCTTCCCACCACATCTGTCCCTCTACCTCTAGTGTGCCTTCAAATTCCTGTCTTGAACAAAAACAAATCATCTCTCATGTCTGGGTTCACCAGGAAGGTGCTTTACCAGCTAAGTTCTTCAGAACTGTTTTTGCGTTGTTTTGCTTTGCTTCCCCAGACCTTCAAGAAGTTCCAAAGCAGTCCTAAGAGTTTCACATGGTGTGTTCATAGATGACTGCTAGGAGGACCAGTACTGGGGGAGGGTGGATGATTTGCTCTCATGCTCAATGATGGCTCCGTCCAGAATGTGACATCCTTTCTGGCAGCCTTAACTTCTTTAGAGGGACTCATCCATACCACATTTCTATAAACACACTGCCAGGCTGCAAGCTGCTTTGTTCATTATTTTGGTGCTATTTCCTGTATTGAAAATATTGTTTGGGCTGTAGAGATGACTCAGCAGGTATGAGGACTGGCTGCTCTTCTAGAGGATCTGGGTTCAATTCCCTGCACCCATGTGTCAATTCACAACTGCCTATAATTCCAGTTCCAGGGAGTTCCAGTTCTAACACCTTCATATAGACATACGTGGTTTATTTTTTTTCCCCTCACACCACCAGTGTTTGGTTTTATTGTTTTTCTTTGCTGTTTTTCTATTCTTAGTTTTATATTCTGTCTCTTTACTTTCGTGCTCTGTGTTTTATTTGCACCAATTTGCATGTCCTAATATGAAAGTTAGCTCATTGAGTTAAATAAGATCTTCCTCCCAGACAAAGCCCATGAGTCTTCAGTCCTACAGAAAGAACTATAGGCAACCAAGGAAAGCAGGGAATGAGAGAATTTGAGAAAGAATCAGGTGTATATGGCAGAATTTGGAGGGCATAGAGGAAAGGGAGAAATGTAATTAAATTATAATCTCAAAGCTAGCTAACTAGCTAACTAACTAACTAATTAACTAACTACATGCTGGTTGTTTAGAAATCTCTAAAAAGAAAAAAACAAAAACAGATCTTTCTCCCTATCTTGTTCTGAGGTTCAAATTCAGGACCTTGAGCATGTTTGCAGTGCTTTGCCAATCATATCATCAACCCTTGTTTTTATGAAATAGGGTGTCACACCATAGCTCAGGCTGTTTTGAACTTGTTATGAATCTTAGGCTTATTTCAAACTCACAGTACTCCTGCTGTTAGAGGGCTAAAATTGCAGGGATGTGTCCTGTGACAGGCTAGATGCTGTTTTTAATGTATATATTCATTAATCTTTGTTTTAAACACATTCTATCTTTTCTTTCAGAGTGAAACCTTTATTGTTTTGTGAGAGGATTGATATATATGATTCATATTATTCATTTAAATATTTTTATTGGTGTGTATTATTTGTATGAAATAATGGGTTTAATCAGGAAAATTTCATGCATGTACTGGTATTCTTAGATCATACTTTTTACTACTGTCCTTGTGTCTGACCTAAGGTAATCTGGAATCTATATGCTGTTTTCACTTGTATTTTCCTGATGGCTAAGAATGTTGAACACGCTTTTCAAATATTGATAGACTATTGGTACTACTTCTTTGTTAATTGTCTATTCATTAGCCCATTTATTGATTGGATGATTTCTTATACAGTAATGTTTCCTCATTTTGGCTTTCTAAGCCAGTTTTAACAAGTTTCAGAAGGAAGTAGGTAGAATTCTTGATCATTCCGTCTTTGTGTTAAAGCAAAAACTTTGCAATTTAAAAAGACATAGTCTGCACCAATGACATTACTACACCCTTTGTTTTATAATTATCTGGCTCTATTCTCTATTAGAACTAAAATTTACAAAGGTATTAAACATAAAGGTATTTTATAACCTAATTTCAAGACAAGCATAGTCATTAGCTAATCATTTATGAGAAAAAAATCATAGCAAGGGAATCAATTTTTTTATTATGACATCAGACACATGGAATTTATAGTGAATTTCATAAATCAAACACTATGTGTATGTATGAATTTAAAATAGAAAGCACTTTTGTAGTGAATGCTGATGTGTAAGTCTGGGCATATCACACCCTAAGATGTCTTAGAGTATATTAAAGATAAGGCTTAAAGCTGTTAAAAACAATGGTCTGCTAACCCTGAAAGTTTTATTTGTTCAGATATGGGATAAATGATAGTCTTACTTACTGTTCTATTGCCGTGAAGAGACCCCATGACTAAGGAAACTTCTTTTAAAAGAAATCACTTAATTAGGAGCTTGCTTACAGTTTCAGAAAGGTAGTCAGTTATCATGGCTGGAATCAGACAGGCACGATGCAGGAGCAGGAGCAGGAGCTGAGAACTTTACAACTTGATCCACAGACAGCCAGTAAAGAGACAGAGAGTGAGAGTGAGAGTAAGAGAGAGAAGGAGAGAGAGAGACGAAGGAAGAAAGGAAGGAAGGAAGGGAAGAGGAGAGAGAGGTGGGGAGGGACAAGGAGAGAGAGAAAGAGAGAAACACACACACACACACACAGAGAGAGAGAGAGAGAGAGAGGGAGAGAGAGAGAGGGAGAGAGAGAGAGAGAGAGAGAGAGAGAGAGAGAGAGAGAGAGAGAGAGAGAGAGAGAGAGAGAGAGGCTGGACCTGGTGTGGGCTTTTGAAAGCTCAAAGCCCACCCCCAGCGACATACCTCCTCCAACTGGGGACTAAGCAAATATGTGAGCACATGGGGCCCTTCTCACTTAAACTATCACATCCCACCCTCAGCGCCCCACAGGCTTGTAGCCATATCACAGTTCACAATACATTTAGCGCAACTTCAAAAGTCCTCACAGTCGTTGACAATTTTAACACTGTCTAACTGTCCAAAGTCTCTTCTCAGAGCCAAGTCAAACTCTTAACCCGTACTGGATAATTTTATGTTAACTTCTTATGAGCCAGAGTTATCTGAAAGGATAAATAATTAAGGAAACCTTAATTAAAAAAATGACTCTATAAGATTTGGCTGTAGGACATTTTCTTAGTGATTGACAGGGGGGCGGGGGCAGGCGTTTGTGTCCCTGAGTTCTACAAGAAAGCAGGCTGAGCAAGCCATGTGGAGCTAGCCAGTAAACAATACCCCTCCACAGCCTCTGCATCAGTTCCTGCCCTGTTTGAGTTCTTATCCCGACTTCTTTCAGTGATGAACAGTAATACGAAAGTGGAAGTCAAAAGTGGCCCTGAGTTCTGCCTTGCCACTAGAATGCCACTTGAACGGGCAAAATGGGAGATGCTGGACTGGATTTACCTTACACTGCCATGGGGTGCTGGGCTTGTGGGAAGCACCAATGTACCACTCAGAGGGGAGAACGCAGCTTTGGGTGGGGGGCCTCAGCCTGAGTGAGAAACATTAGGCTGAGGGCCGCGGTTCTCTGACTCCCAGGGGTCCAGTAGCTGCTGCAAACTGTATAGAGTCAGAATGGAGAGGTCCCACGGGCCTGCCAGGAGGATCTCAGGGCTGAGGAATCCCGAACTCCTGGACATCCAGACGCCACCGGAAGTCTTGGGAATTTGGGAATGGAGGGGGCCCACGGGCTGAGGACTATGATGAGAACTGGGGCTAGGAGAACGAGAAACTCTGGCTTAGCTCATCAGCAGACAGTTTGAGAGTGTGGAGGGGCCTTCTGAGGGTGACTTAGGTGTGTGCAGTGGGTGCAGTTTTGTAGATAAAGGCTTTCTCCATTTGCCCCACAGCAGTTCTTGATGAGAGAGACAGTCCTTGGTTTCAGTTTGTTGACTGTTCATCATGAAAAAATGGGTGCATACTACTTTCTCAGGGTGGACTAGAAATTAAATACCTTTCGCAGGAAGGAATGTCCAGAAAGGGGAGCCTGTTTGGCTAAACCCTGAGGGCCCCCATCTAGTTGTCTCATCAGCATGAACCTCTGTTCTGATCTACGTGACCATTGGTCATGTTTATATGTGGGCAGTGTGGTCACTTGTTCCAGGCTAGGGGTCTGGTACGAAGCAGGGAGACTCCTACCATCCTCAGATGGGTGCCTGGGGTGCAGGGGTCTCTGAATACAGTTAACCTTACCAAGTTTCCTTCCATGGTCCACTGCTCCTCAGTGAAATAAACCGTTTATTTCCCTACTTGCTTCTGATCATGGTATTTTATCACAGCAATAGAAACCTTGACAAAGACATACTCCTTATAAAATCAAAAAGCAAATTACATACCCCCAACATACACCATCACAGAATTTACATTACCATTCCAAAAGGGAGGAAAGGGAACATAGAGAGGAAATACCACGCCAAAACAAGACCAAAAACCAGCAGGGAGAACTCAGAATTCTGCAACTCAATAACTACTGAGAAAGGGTTTATTAGATGTCCTTTCTCTTGCTGACTGCAACACATTTTGGTCTTCTTGCCTGGTGTCCTGTGGTTCTGGCATCTCCAACATCTTGTGGTTTCCAGGCAATTTGGGGTTCATCATTACAGCTTC